>NW_016913009.1:2164-48052 GCF_001483705.2 Eufriesea mexicana | reverse complement strand
GCATTCCGCGGAATATAACCTCTCCTTACTTCAGAAGCGAATATCCCCTTTAAGAATCCGGTTGGGTCGCGGCGATGGCAGTCTTCTTCGCTCTTTACTATGTAAAACAGCCTCTATTCCCTTTTGTCCATCGCTCGGGTCAGCTCTGATCGTTAAAGTTCTGACCAACGTGCTTACGCTTCGCGTGAACCGCGAACGGACAACAATTTACCATTTTCCGGCCCGTTCGATATTTATGTAGTACCTAAAAAGCCGTACACTCAGATCCGCGGATTCTTTTGAGATTTTCATGCAGCCAGTCGTCGAATCTCTCCCCCGGAATACGTTTTTTCCCGACGTTTTCGAGGGTGAGAAAGTGGGGGGTACATTGATCGAAAGGATTAAATTAGCAGATAGACGAAGTGTTTGATGGACAAATCGAGCAAGGAGATTCGAAAATGTTGCGATCACTTCGTGATTTCATTAAAATTTGATTCGAGAAATTTTTTGATTAGGATTTTATTAACGAATTTTGATCGATTGCAATTTTCGTTCATTTGGAAAATAACAGTATTGATATCCTTAATTGCCTTTCCTGAAATTAAAAATTTCTAAATTGCTATGAAAATTGGGAATTTCGAATATTAATATTTTTAATTGCGTCTTCTGAAATTTAAAAATTCTAAATTGCTATTAATATTATAAATTCTGAATATTAATATTGTTAACTGCGTCTTTTGAAATTAAAAATTTCTAAATTGCTATTAATATTAGGAATTTCGAATATTAATATTTTTAATTGCGTCTTCTAAAATAAAAATATTTTAAATTACGATTAATATTATGTATTTCGAATATTAATATCTTCAATTTTAATAGCACAGTTGTAATTCGTCATGGAGTAGTTAGAAATTTATAATTTTGATTAATAATAAAATTAAGTCTTTTATTAATACTACTCCATTGTGAATAAGAAGTGTCTTCTGTTTACTTACCGATACAAATACGAGTTACGAAGTAATAGTATAATAAAAATATACTAATCAACAAGTCACAGAATCTCGTATTAAAATTCATTAATGAACCAAAAATCGGAGCACAGAAACAAAAATATCCTCGATATTATCATCGAAAATCTCATAGAATAATCTCCAAACCTAACCTCCAAACACAATCTCCCAAGAGAATCAATTAATCTTCCAAACAATTTAACCTGATCCAAAGAGAAACAAACCAAAGTATGCTACAAACACGCCATCCGCCATCATCATCATCGTAAACATTTTCAAATTAATCCCAACATCTCCATGCATTACAATTAATTGTATAATTATATATATACAATTAATTGTCTCCTTGTCGTGACGTCATTTTTCCACCATATTTACCTGCCCTTCTTTTTCTCGTTGGCCCTGCCTCTCTTGTATACCTGGCAAAGCGATTCGTCGTGTAACCTCGTGTAACCTCGTGTAACCTCGTTTAATCTCGTTTAACCGCATGTATAATAAAGGATTATGCACCTGTAAAAGGCTTGCATACTTTTCGATCCAGTGTTCAACGGTAATTACTCCTTTGGAAAGGTCCAATTCCACTCTGCTGGCATCCCGGACAACCAACCTGTTAACTTGGGCGACAAGAGTCGGATATAAACGCGATTTATCGTCTTAGTAGCCCGGGCATAGAAGGTGGAAAGTATCTGCAGGAACGTAGTCACGTTCGAGACAGTTCGGTTCCCAAGGTTTTTCGGTGGCCTTATAAATGGTCGCTATAAAGGCTCGTGTCGGCGTTGCAATGCGACGAAACAGCGCGAGGTTAGCGGCTAGGGAGGCTGCACACCATTAGCTTGCAGGTGTTCGATGTCCCAGCCATGCTCGTCATTCCCTCATTCCAAGCGATCATGGCCCGGATCATCCCTCGAATGGCAGTGTAAGTTTCGGTATCGTATACGCGATACAACGGCCGAGGGTGCACCGCGATGGCCGATGGGTCTAGGGTGGCAGAGAGCAGCGAATAATCCTGCTATAATCCGGAAAGTTCTTCGATATCGTGATTAATAGATTTCGCGAATTTCCTCGCGAATTTTATCGCGAATCCGTAGTGTCAGAACAGTGGTCTTCGGTTCGTTGATATCGTGGATAGTAGAATTCGCGAATTTTGTTGCGAACTGTGTTGCGAATTTTATCGCGAATCTGTGGTGTTAGAAGAATGATCTTCCTTTGGTTGATATTGTGGATAGCAGATAACGCGAATTTTGTTGCGAATTTCCTTGCGAATTTCTTCGCGAATTTTGTCGCGAATCCCTAGAGTTAGAACAGTGGTCTTCGATTAGTTGATATCGTGGATAGTAGAATTCGCGAATTTTGTTGCGAACTGTGTTGCGAATTTTATCGCGAATCTGTGGTGTTAGAAGAATGGTCTTCCTTTGGTTGATATTGTGGATAGTAGATAACGCGAATTTTGTTGCGAATTTCCTTGAGAATTTTATTGCGAATTTCCTTGCGAATTTCTTCGCGAATTTTGTCGCGAATCCCTAGAGTTAGAACAGTGGTCTTCGATTAGTTGATATCGTGGATAGTAGAATTCGCAAATTTTGTTGCGAACTGTGTTGCGAATTTTATCGCGAATCTGTGGTGTTAGAGAAACGTTCTTCATTTGGTTGATAACGTGAGTAAAAGATATCGTGAATTTTGTCGTGAATTTTATTGCGAAATTTATTGCGAATGGGTGGTGATAGATAAATGATATCGGTTTGATGGAATTCCTTGTTAATAAATTCCGCGAATTTTATTGCGAATCTGTGGCGTTAGAAAAATGGTCTTCGTTTAGTTGATATTGTGCGTAATAGATTTCGCGAATCTGTGGTGATAGAAAAGTGGTTTTGACTTCACGGATATCGCGAATAATAGATTTCTGCGAATTTTGTTGCCAATTTTACCTCGAATGTTTGTTGATAAAAAGATGGTGCTAGTTTCGTGGATGTCGTAAGTTACAGATTTTTGAGAATTTCATTGCGAATTTTATTGCAAATTTTAATATGAACTTTGTTGCGAATTTTATCGCGAATGCGTGGTGTTAGAAACATGATATCGGTTTGGTTAATATCATGGTAACAGATATCGCGAATTTTGTCGCGAATTTTGTTGCGAATTTTATTATGAACTTTGTTGCAAATTTTATCGCGAACGCGTGATGAGAGAAAAGTGATCTCAGCTTGATGAAATTCCTGGCTAATAAATTTCGCGAATTTTATCGCGAATGGAAGGTTTTTCTGTATCCCAGAAAATCATTTTGCGTAAAATACCGTTTTCATATATTTTCCCATGTTCCCTGAATAATACTTGTAACGCTTCCAGTTCGAATTTCGCAATTTAAGCCACTCCTACCAGGATGAAACATTCGTTCTCTAAGCTAACCTAATTGATGGTAATGTAATTAATAGCGCGGTATTCAATGGGCTTGAACTGTCTTCTGGAACAATGTATGGTTAGATGCGAATCGATACTGGGAAGTATATACCAACGACGTTGGTATGTATGCTTGTACGTCTTCCCGTGATGCACTGGGAAGATTAAGAACGCTTCGTCACTTATTACGAAATCCATCGTTCAAGCCCCTAATTACGACCCACGAACATACCATACTCCACTAAAAACACTAACATACATCGACAAATACAGGATAATTTTGCGCAAATTAAATTTTATTAAACCAACGACAAGTATAAATACAAGAATATACTTAGTCACTAAAAATGGAAATCATTTTTAAATCATTATAATATACTCAAGTTACTCAAAATGGAAATCGAAAATAGCAACACCTTTCTTATTTAAATTCCCCGAATTTTTCCAAAAGAATCAAAATAAAATTCCACCAATTGCATCGAGTTATTCACAGAGAATCCTGATCAAATTTCTTCACGAAGAATTTCAAAAGTCCTCTTCGAAAGGTTTCCCTATACGCACTTCCTATTTTTCGCTATTAAACCCGGAAAAAAAAAAAAAAAAAAAAGAATTTTCTACATATTTTCATCTCGAATTAAATAATTAATTCGTCAAAAATTAGAGAACTGACAATTCTTCTCATGAGCGAATTTCCTCGGTGGTTTGAACAGTTCCGTGCATCCTCTGGATTTATAAGCGCACTCTTCCATCCTGTAATTGCAGTTCATCTCGTGAGACTTCAAACGATTTATTTTGGGCCTCACTCTGCACCCGTATTGCGTCCATTTGCACGCCACGCAATTTTGCGGATCGTATTCGTTGTCTGTGGACAAGTCGCTGTTCGTCGACAAGTCGCTGTCGCTGTGTGCGTACTTCCGGTAGTTGCATTGCTCCTGGTGTAACAGCTTCCTTCTTCTGGGCATGTTCACCATGCAGCCGTATTTTCTATATTTACATTCCACTAATTCTTCGGGCCGACCATGGTGCTCATTCGGAGTCATTGCTGGACTTGGGCATCTCTTCCTCCAAGTGAGGACGGAACTGACATCTGAAAAGGGAAAATATCACAGCGTTGCGTTCAATCAGTCGAGTTTCTCTAATTATCGAGAATGCGTCCAAATTAACCGCTTGCGCTGGTAAAACGTGCCACGCACGTCGTAATGCTTTTGTCGCAGAATCGCCAACGACGTGGTATACACGTCGCCAGGCAATTGTCGCAGAATCGCCAACGACGTGGTATACACGTCGCCAGGCAATTGTCGCAGAATCGCCAACGACGTGGTATACACGTGGTCAAACAATTGTCGCAGAATCGTCAACGACGTGGTACACACGTGGTCAGGCAATTGTCGCAGAATCGTCATCGACGTGGTACACACGTGGTCAGGCAATTGTCGCAGAATCGTCAACGACGTGGTATATGCGTCGTCAGGCAATTGTCACAGAAACACTGGACCCTTCTGGCACAGACGTCTATGAATTCCTTGCCAGCACAAGTGGTTAACAGGTTAAGTGCCACGCTGGTTTCCTGGGACCGGCACTAGACTTCGGGCCCGACCCAGACTAGGACCAAAAGGTGCAAAGTTAACTCTTTGCATTCGAAGATTTTTTCGTTACAGGAAAATAGTAATTCGAAGACTTTCTGCCATAAAGTCGACGATAATTTTAAAAGGGTAAATAAGAAATCGTATAGAAATTAAAACGTAGAATTATTTTACTTCGATATTCGACGCATCGTTGGCTAATTGTAAATTTGATATATTAATTAACATCCATCTTCAGAATCTGATTAAATGACGACTGATTAAATGGCGCCTCTCGAGTGCAAAGGGTTAAGTTCATATTTGCAAAGCTCGATAAACGGTGCATCGAAGCAGACAGGTTCCAGTAATTAACACCTTTCACTATGATCCGATTATGAAGAATTAGACACCAAAGTAGTATACAATTTTGGATGACCACTGTATAGCTAATCCGCTAATGGTAAAAATTTTGCAAGTTCTGCGAATTTTTGTTATATTAACCCTTTGCACTCAAGAGGTGAGCTTTAGTTACCATTTCATGAAATTTGGAAGATCGATATTAATTAATATATCATATTCAATGTAATGTCACAGTGTGCGCATTATCGAAGTCAAATAATTCTGCAATTCTATTATTATACAGTTCTTTATTTGAAGGAATACCTCCTTTTTATTCTTTTCTTTTCATTTTTTGGGAGAGGAAGAAAATTGGGAATGCGAGGAGTTTATTACAGATTGTTTATGGTTTAGAATTTGGAATTTTCGAGTGGGAGGAAATGATAGGGAAAAGTGGGGAAAATGATCGAATGTGGTCATTTGTTTTCTTATCTTTTAATCGCCTTTCGAATTTCATATCGCAGTTTGAATGACGATAACGGTCTGTTGCGATATCAATTGCACGTATGCAAGTCTGTTGTTGATTGATAAATTATGCTTATCTGCGATCATTGTTTTAAAATTTCTATGTTTCGCGAAATTATTTGTCGGATATTTTGTCGAGATATTAAATTATAAAATATGCGACTGTAGAAATTAATATTACCACAGAAGTCTTCTTCTATTCCTATTAAAAATTACTAAATCGCGTATTATGCTAAATATATGAAACGATATTTCTGATATTTCTGATAAAAATGTAATTATAAAAATTAATGTTATCATAGAAATCTTTCCTTTACGTTTTAGATAGATAGAAATTACTAAATCACGTATTATCCTATATATTTTTATAATAAATATATATATATATAATTACGGAAGTTGGAATAATATTTCCTGAAAAATTAAAAATTACCGAATCATATATTATTTCAAATATATGCCGCAGTATTTTTGTAATAATATATATAACTGTGGAAATTATAACATAATCCAAAAATATTTTCCTTGCATTCGCAATAGAAATTAAAAATTAACGAATAATATATTATTCCAATTATACGTCATAATATTTTTGTAATAAAAATATATAACTGGGGAAATTATAATATTACCGGAAAAATAATTTCTTCACGTCCCTACTGAAAATTAAAAATTATGGAATTATATACTATCCCAAATATACGGCCCTATATTTCTATAATAAAAATATATAACTGCGAAAATTACAATATTACCCGAAAAATAATTTCTTCACGTCCCTACTGAAAATTAAAAATTACCGAATCATATACTATCCGAAATATACGGCCCTATATTTCTATAATAAAAATATATAACTGCGAAAATTACAATATTACCCGAAAAATAATTTCTTCACGTCCCTACTGAAAATTAAAAATTACCGAATCATATACTATCCGAAATATACGGCCCTATATTTCTATAATAAAAATATATAACTGCGAAAATTACAATATTACCCGAAAAATAATTTCTCTTACATCCCTACTGGAAATTAAAAATTACCGAATCATATACTATCCGAAATATACGGCCCTATATTTCTATAATAAAAATATATAACTGCGAAAATTACAATATTACCCGAAAAATAATTTCTCTTACATCCCTACTGAAAATAAAAAATTACCGAATCATATATTATCCCAAATATATGCCGCAGTATTTCCATAATAAAAATATATAATTTCCTTAATTGTAACAATATTATCCGAAAAATAATTTCTCTTACATCCCTACTGAAAATTAAAAATTATCGAATTATATACTATCCGAAATATACGGCCCTATATTTCTATAATAAAAATATATAACTGCGAAAATTACAATATTACCCGAAAAATAATTTCTCTTACATCCCTACTGAAAATAAAAAATTACCGAATCATATATTATCCCAAATATATGCCGCAGTATTTCCATAATAAAAATATATAATTTCCTTAATTGTAACAATATTACCCGAAAAATAATTTCTCTTACATCCCTACTGAAAATTAAAAATTACCGAATAATATATTATTCCAAACATATGCCATATTAATTTTACCCCATAAAAATAATTCTACGACTTTTATTCTCATTCCATCAACTTTACAAAATCGAACATAACCTAACCAATTTAACAATTTTAACATCCCTTACCGAGATTCGTGCAGGTCCAAGTATATGGGCAGCTTCACCCAGCATCCAAAATCCCTGTACGCGCACGTCTTTAGTTCCTGATGACCAGGCGGGTGTGGTGGCATCCTGTTTCCTTCTCTTTCCATAAATTCGCATATCGGCGGAGCAGTGGGATGATGCGAGTAGAATCTGGGCGGAAGAGAATGAGGCACGAAATCGGTGGGCATTGGGAACGAAGAAGCCCCGTGCGCGGCTGGTATACTCGTGTCGAATGACGACTGGCAAATGGGACAGCTGTAGTAATAAGGTTTGCACCGATAACAGATCGTGTGCTCGTTTGAGCAGGTGTATTTCGGGCCTAGGTCTGTCTCCATCACGCAAATCGGGCAGAGACCCTCTCTCCTCAACTTGTCAGATAGAGTCCCGTACACGCTGTCCATGACCTGATAAAAATAATAGAACCATTTGTGCACTTGACCTTCTTCATACGATACTTATTACATGTATTTCCTTATCAGTGACTCATTTCTGTAGATATTGCCTCGGTATTATCAGTCCTCTAGTACATACAGACATGAGAATAGCGAATTGATCTGAACCGAATTTGGGTTGTCCTCCACGCATGTAGACTCTTTCAGACCCCGTCGTGAATTACCCACGTCTATTCCAACAATATGTATTTACTATTAAGGTTTTGTATTACTCAAGCAAGGTACATGAGTCTTTGAGTGCTTCTCTAGAAAGACTGACCAGCTCGTAGGAGAATTCAAGAGGTGACGTGACATGGTTCACCTAACCCCCAATTCTTATCGTTCGTTAATGTTCATATAAACATTCGTTCTCGGAATTTAGATCTTCCAAACTATTTTTGTCTACAACTAAACTTGTGTTTCCAATACTCAATATGAAATTACGACGAACTAACGAGTCATATTAAATTTGTAAAACGAAGATAGTACTCAGTGTATCGAGACCAACAAAAGAACAGCCTAAATAATCTCTCGCAGATAAGAATGTTGTTTAATTTGAAATTATCACCGGGGTCTTTATCACTTGCCACATATGCTTCAAACACACCTCAAACTAGGGTCTAAAATTTCATTTTATGATTCCACAGAGTCTATAACCTACGCTTAACCAGACTCTCCTAAAAATTTTCTCAAATCCCAATTTCTTAACATCCATCACTCTGCTGTCTCGGTGATAAGATAATTGATAAATGACAGATAAATGACTAATGTGTCGAGTGTCTCGAGACGCTGTTCAAAAATCCCCAAAACCTACCGAATTCCTATAGCAAAATTTCAAATCCCATGGATTAAACCTACCAATGTCTAATTTCTGATACCAATCTCATCATCCTCGTTAGCATCGAATAAACACCTAGATACTCGAGTCACGATCACGATCGACCACGTATGACAACATCTACGTGTTAGAATCGATCCTGCCAAATTTACTCACGTGGTTGGTGCCTTCCTTGCGAAGGAAACTGAAATTACTGGTGGGGCGAGGAACAAAGAACAGTCGTCGCACGTACGCGTCTGTAACAACCGGCACTGTGTGTCATCGTGGAACTACCAACGATGTTTTATTTCGCAAGACCGATAGCGCCTCTTTATCTGATAAAGCCGTCGCCTGCTCACCGGTAGGGTACCATTCTCGCGCTCTAGAAGTACAAGGCGTTCCGTGCGTCGCGACGACCGGGCGATTTTCTCCGTGAAAATGAAATCGGCCAGGAGGGGAATCGTTGTCTTCGTTGTTATGCGCGGGACGTCGAAACAGGAAGGTAACCGACGCATTTGTTAGCGCGCCGCGTTGTAGAAGTCGGGAGAGGGTGGAAGTGGATGATGGCAGAGAATTTTTCCATCGTGGAATTTCGCGGCTGGAGAGACGAATGGAATTAATTATGGCGCGTGTAGACGGAGAGTTCGTGGAATTGGTTCCGCCATTTCACCGTGAGAGATGGCGAGATATGAGTGATAGCGTGAGCATTCCTCGTGCATCTTCGTCACCTTTGTGTACGACGAAGAGAAACGATAGAACGTCTACCGGTCTGGTAGATGGCGTGTAGCTGACGAGATATAAGTTCCGATAAGAGTTACATCGTCGCTCGTATGATCGCGAAGATGCTCCGAGGGGCTTGGCGATCGGAAAGTTTACGGAATTATCGCGGAGATTGGATTAATTAATCGCTGGACGCGCAGGCTCGCTCCGCAACGCTTTTAGCGTATTGCCGGCTCGATGGAATTGCGTTTCAACGATTCTTCTTTTGATGTGGTTCGTTGCTTACTGGCCGACGATGGGATACAATCGCTACAGCGAGACGGCTCGAGCTTGTAGCGAAATTGTTGCAAGACAACGGGGGTTTTTGTGGTCTTTAGGCGGGGCTTGGGATGAAGCTCTTTGAAAGTATTTCGAAGCGGAGGTGGATGGAATTTATATTTAAAGGTCGACGAGAGGGGTTTTATTTCGTTTGCTGTCTGCGTGGAACTGGTTTCGCGAGTGAGAGATGGCGAGGTGCGAGCGCGAATGCGTATGGTCCAGCAATGGCGCGAGTGTTGGTACGTGATGTAAGGATACTTGTTTCGCGTGGGTGAGGACGATCTTACGGTTGGAACGTTAGATGACTGTTATGGGAAGAAGGCAGTGGCGGAGAGCGAGAGAGAGTGTACACAGTGAGCACAGTGCAGGACAATTATAATTATTAACTTCGTCTATGTATCTCGTAATTGATGACGGTAGTAGTATTTTATAATCTTACATTATCGTCCGATTTACTCGCAGTTTGAAGCGAGCGAAAATTAAATTGTCAAATGTATCGCGTGTATTATAGTTAATGAAAATCAAACTAACGCGGTAGGTGCTGTTCGCATCGAGATTGTTGAGGAATAATAAAGTTCGCTTATTCCTGGTTTAGCTTAGGTTCTTAGATCTCTTCGGTAGCATTTTGAAACAAACTCGGTAGTTTGGATTTACTTAGTTTGAATCGTTGGTTCTGGTGATTCTATTTTATGTTCATATAAAATTGAAATAAGCCATAATTTAACGCGATGGTTCATAACCATACTAAAATTGCGAGAAAACGATACATTTTTTATGGTCTTGGTTTCGATTAGGTTCTCAGATATCTTCAGTTTTATTTCGCCTATAATTTAATGTAAGCATCGAAATCAAATCGACATAATCTAAATAACGATTTAGACTCATCTCGAAATTGTTAAGAGACTGTAAATTTTTCATATTCTTCATTTGAAATTAGAATAGGTTCTCGTGTATTTTCAACGATATATCTGCAGGTAGAAACGGGAATGGAATTTAGGCTCCTTCAATTTTATAATTGCACATTATCGTCGAAATTACTCAGAGGGTTTTGGCTCGGTGTCGGGTGTAGACGCGGCCATATTGCGCGTCGAACATGGTAACGCGTGACGGATTTCTGTTTCCAGTTTGATTACTTGACCGGTGCACGGTGACAGTTAATTATGGATGAAAAATCGTAAGCGGGACGCGGCGTCACCCCTTTCAGCTCGTTACGCGGCTTCCATTTTGGACCACCCTCCGATGGTCATCGTTGATAATCTTCGCGTGAAATCTGGGATTACGTTTCATGGGTCGCGTTCCTTGCTGCCACCCTTGTTGCTCTCGGTGTTTCCACTGGTCTTGGCTTCGACATTTAGGGGCCTTTTGTTTTAGTAGTTCGTTTCTTTGGCTTACGAATGAAGGATACGACTGTTCCTTTGTTTGATTATGTTTGTTCGTTTGGTGTAGATTTCCTTTCATTTTTGTGACTTCGAATCGGAATTATTTGCGATAATATAATAAATCATTACGTAATGATGCGCGTGTAATGATCTGTGATTTTGTCGATATAAAATTGATATAGGGTGGTCCACTTAAAGGTTGCCATTTTTTAAGGATAACAATACCAGATGGAAGAATAAAAGAAGGAAGTTTTCAAAGAAATTGGAGCAAGTAGATATGTATGAAAATTTATGATACTTATATCAAAAGAAAAATCGAGAAACGATTAATCACATATTTAAAAAGGGTTATTCAGGATGGGGTAGATTTAGTGTTAAATATTCGAGTTAATCGATTTTATATATTTCGTAATTTTTAAAACTAGGATTTATTAAAATTATTTATTACTATAATAATTGTATAATAAACAGAACAAAAATTATTTATTACAATAATAATTGGAATAATAAAGAGAAATATAAAGAATAATAATAAAAATAATACAAACTTTTCAGAATCACGCGATATCCCTTAATTTTTAGAAATTTGAAGCATCCTCGCAGTACTATATATCAAAATATTCTTCAAATTTTATTTTTTGACACTCTCATGTCAATTATGTAAAATTAATAATCAGAATTTATCAGGATTAAGCACGGTTAAATATTTATCTATGCCTTCTGTCTAAAAGAAAATTAACATGTGAAGAACACATTAGAAGAAATTTGCGAGCCACCCTGTATCGCTTTGATTTTCGTCGTTAATTCGGAATTACGCTAATTTTGGGCACGTTCCTTGATAAATTATAGCACGCGAAACGTGATGTCGGGTTCGTTATGGTGTTTTAATATGCAACGATTTCCCCACGGTTTAATCCCGTTTTTAACTCATTAATCACGATATATCGTAATCGTACACGAACCTGGGGTATCGATTAAAAAATCCGACTGTTATTACGGCTGCAGATGGTGCGACGCGTTCGCCTGTATCTGAGCGTCGATTATCGATATTACCGGCATTTAGAATTATCGAGTGTTGTTTCCCTGTCTGTTTAACGATATTTCGTTATTATCGTATCGATGAAACAGACACTCGAGCGAGTGCTACTTGCTCGGAATGAATAAAAAGGGAGAATAGGGAGTCCTCGTAGTCACGTATTGGCACTCGTGCGAACAAGATGGTTCTGTTGTGTCTATTATCGCTATAGTTTCCATATGTTTCGCGTTTATTCGAAATCCTCGCCTTTTATCGCATTTATAAAACGTCCTCGTTGCCTCATCAAAACACAAATTTCGACTTGACTGGGATAAATCGATCAATTTTTCGAATAATTTTAACGAGGTGTTTTCAATCGTTATAACGAAAATTGTTTGAAAATTATTTTCTGATTTATCGAACAGGTGGGGATAATTATTATTTTCTTCTCATCTATCTGCTATGTTCACATATGTTCTGTATCTTGGTACACGTTACAGGTGGCTCGTTCTAGGTTCACGACGTAGAAAATTGGAATGAATAAAGAAGCAATCGTGGGATGCGGAAAATTATTCGTAATGGTAAAAATCAGATAGCAAAATACGAGTTAGGTATATATCAAAAATCAGTAATCACAGCTATGAAGTAATTGGGACGAATAAAAGAGCAATCGTGGGATGTGGAAAATTATTCGTAATAGTAAAAATCAGATAGCAAAATACGAGTTAGGTACATACCAAAAATCAATAATCACAGCTATAAAATAAATAAATTAATAGAAAATTATAAATCTTAGTATCTTTCTCCGACTTTTTATTCATCCTAATAATAATAATAATAATAATAAGAAGAAAAAGGAATAAGAGAACACGTATGAAGTATTTACATACTACTGTGGGCCATAGGGATTCAAAATTCCCGGCTATAAACCTCAAATCCCATTGCTGGAAACTTCAAAATTTCAATAAAATTCAGAGCAAACAAGAATTCTTAGTAAAAGATAGGTACCACGATAGATTACTGTGGTTGTCATAAAATGTGTGGTATGAGTGTGAGGAATGTTTGTGCGGAAGAATATGTGTGTGACGAGTATGACAGAGAGTCGTGAAAAAGCAATCAGTAGGTGAATGACAGTCATTAATTATAATTTATGTCGTGCTGTTATTGTGTTCAATAAATTTTCTTATTAGTTTATCCATTTACTCACAGTTTTCGTTAAATTAAATTACAAATTAACCGTGTTACCTAATAGTGCACAGGGAGAGAGCGAAATACTGTACAGGTAACCCTCCTATAACACGGTAGATAGGTTCCTAGAAAATGCTGTGTTGTGTGAAACCGTGTTGTATGAGACCCAGAGCCAGTACAAAAAGGGGGGTTACGTTTCGAAAACTTACTAAAAACAAAGTTTTGTTAACCCTTTTAAAATTAAAAAAACTTCTTTTTTAATTCTACACGAACAACTTAATTTTTATTAAAAATATAAACGTATGTACAACACAAAACTAAAAAAAAGACAAAAATATTATTTTAATTTAACGCAACTTTAATTTAATAAATTTCTTCGTCGTCACTGCTCATATAGAAATACAATATTGTACAAAGGTTTCTGCAATTTTCTCATCGTGTTAGAACGAAACCGTGTTATAGGATGTGTTGTACGAGGGTTCCCGCAATTTATGAATCGTGTTATAGTGAAACCATGTTATAGGATGACGTGTTGTAGGAGGACTACCTGTACTTATACTTTGTATCGTTTCATATCATTATATATATATCTGTTCGTTCGTCATTGTATTTATAATTATAAATCCGTCTGTCAATTCAATCCAACGACTACAAATCGATAATCACAGTTTCAAAGAACAGAAAAGAATAGAAAATTACAGATGTCTGTATTTTTCTCCGATTTTCTATGCATCGTAATTAAAAAAGTATCAAATAACGAAATGCGAATTGGATATGTACTACGCATCGATAGTGGCTGCGTTAAAAAATAAAAAAATGTGAAAAAGGATACAACGATCCGTACGCACCCTTAAATTTTCCAATTCGAGTGCGTAACGAAATAACTCCTAAAGTCTCGGCACACGCGTCGCAGGGAACCGAATACACGCGTATGATATTCTACACCCGGCCTCATAACGACCATCCCTCATTTGAATCCCTATGCGAACGTCGCATCAAAGATATCCGAGCGGGCCATCCCTCCGCCGGGGGTAATACCCGCTGACCATAAGTCACTTATGTAAATCCGTGAGATGGAAACACGCGTCGCTTCTCAGCGTTGCGCGATGTCTACGAGGAAACAAATTGAATTTAATATTCAGCGTTTCGTGGACCAGCGTGGTCCCCGTTAGCCCTCGTTGTCGCTGTTACGCCTGCCAAGTTTTACCACCTCGCTTCCACTCAAACTCTGTTCCCTGGAAAATCACGAAATTCGGATGACAGGCTTGACGAGCCTGCTCGCGAAAAAGGCGCGAAACTTCCTACTCGATGCTTGCTTCCGGCAAGTACTAGGACCACTCTGTACTATGACTTTCATTCTGCGCTGAAGAATTTCGTTTTTAGGTATTATCTGTGCCTAGAAATCAATTGTTCCGTCGCAATCTTGTATCAGTTACATATGATCCACATTGTAGGGATAAGTTTGATTTGAATCCCACGTGATAGTGGAACGAGGTTAGTCCGATGACAAGTAAAACAGAGAGTCGTTGTTGGTTTCTGAAAGAAAAAAAGAAAAAATAATTAAAGCCTGAAAAAAATAATTAGTAGCTGAAAACAAAAAAAAAATTATTGATAACTGAAAATAAGAAAAAGATTAGTAAATTGTTTAATGGGGTGGGATGAGGGTGGGGTGGCTAGCCCCAACCTCACTTCGGACCCCCACCCCTCGCGCACAAGGAAATTTAGATGTTACACTTCCCAAGTCGAACCGACAAATGACTTCTGCAGCGTCGCGTCGCTCCTTATATAGCCTCCAATCGGCCTCGCTCCCCACTCCATCGGAAATTTCTGAATTTCGTCAGTTTCATTAATTATTAATTTTCTGCTCTCATAGGCAATTATTTATTAATTTTTTCGCTTGTACCATAAATATACGTTGCGAACAATTTGTTAATAACAATATCAAGTTGTTGTTAACAGTCAGTACAATAATTCATAAACTTTGTGCAAATTCTAGGTACATTTTAACACAAGTACGTAATAAGATCAAGTAATAGCCAATAATTTATTATATTTTTCACTCATCTTAGTAAGTTTACATCGTGACCTATTTGTTAATAACAATATTAATTTGTTATTAACAATCGATGTTAAAATTCATAAATTTTTTTTTCAAATTACTAGTACTTTGTAACACTCGTACATTATAAGTTCGAAATTCAAATAATAGCCAATAATTTATTAATTTCTTCATTTTAATTACAAATTTACGTCGTGAACAATTTCTTATCAATAATAAATTTGACCATTTATACATTTTTTATAAAATAAAATTGCATTCACTCTTCCATAGGATAAATTTCTACGATACGTATATATAAATCAAAATATTTTTGTATTTTCTTTATATTCTTGGCTAAAACAAGGTATTACGTGAAAAATAAAAACGTTAGAAGATTCATTTTTATCTTAAAAGATAAGATAAAAGAAAACGTTAAAATCCGTAATCGTTTCAAATGTTCTCCCTCCTACATATCTGAATCAAGACATTTTGACCCCCTCGGCAATTCTAGTGTCAGTGGATGACACCTCGCGTGTGTGTACTTTATTCCCGTGTCCCGGTTATTCCCGAGTACTCTTGTCTCTTTTGCTTCTTCCTTTCGTCTCGTATATGCATTCCCCGAGTAACTAATGATTTTCTGCTTTCCTGTCCGAACCTTTTTCACCTAAATTGTTTAACCGTTTTACAATATATTAATTGTCATTGATAATTTAACCCTGAACAATGCCAGTCTTACGCACCTATGTTGATTAAACGAAAAGTTCGCTGTCAGTCCCTAAAATCCACACCGTCTAAACGAAAAGTCTACTGTCAGTCCCTAGGAACTGACGCCGCCTGAACGGAAAGTTCACTGTCAGTCCCCAGAGACTGACCGTGTTAACCGTTTGAGTCCCAGGGGTTTTTGGAAGAACACGGTCGAAAAATCCCGAACAGCGCGATAACGCTTGCCTTAATCGAGTACGAAGAAGCCCAAACGGCGCCAAAGCGCTTCTTTAATTTTATGTCGATAAATCCCAATCGTCGCGATAGCGCTTGTTGGTGCTATGTGACGTACGTGCATCAGCCAAGTTGAGCGGGCCACTTCGACTGAAGAGCGCGATCGCGCTGCTTGGGACACAGACGGTTAACCCTTTCGGTACTACGGCAGCCCAATGGCGGCGACCATGAAACGTTCTCTGGGTACTACCGTCGCTTATTGGCGGCATCCACGAAACGTCACCGATGACTGTCGCGGTCCGAACGAAAAGTTTAGTGTCCAATCACGCTCGAGATTTCTAAGAATACCGCAAAACACGTTTTCGTGGCTTCCAGTGCCACCACTCTCGTGGAAAACTTCCTCGTACCACGAATATATAACCGCGGCCAGCTCCTCCGTACCGAAAGGGTTAATCCACCACCGAGTTCGAGCTTTTCACCTTCTACTCGCGTGCACACCCCGTTCTAATCCGGAGCTTGCTATAACTCGCCGCGTCTTATTTTCCAGTCATTGTCTCGCAGCGGTTTTAATGGGCGAATGAAAGAAAGGCGCTCAGCTGCATTGTGGCCGGCCACAAAACAGCTTAATGAGATGCTACTCTCTTTTCGGCCATTGAGTTCGCGGCGGAACGGTTAGAGGGTGGAAGGAAAGGCGCGAAGGCACGGAACTCCGGAGGGAAGTTAACGAAATAAGCTCGTGATTGCGGCCCGATACCGAGGCTATCGGAAGAACGCCAATTTATTCGCCTCGAGTACTTCTCTTCTCGCTTTGTACCCCGTTCCTTTGTTACTTTTGCCGAAGTTATCGGCATAAATATATGCCATATAATTACGATCGAGGGGAAGCGAATAATTAGGGGATGATGGAAATAAAAATCACGAAGAGAGGCCTTTGTCACACGCGTCGGTGATATTTGGTTTCAATAAAAGAAACGTTAATTTGCATACAGGGGTGCAGCTTGCGACACGTACCTGTCGCCATGATTTTTCAGATACTTTATACAGGTTAGGAAAGTTAATTAACGTAAATTAATTAACGCTAGGTTTACGAACGTTTCTCGTGCCCCCCTTTATTCTTTTTTTTTTTTTTACGTGAGGGAAATTTTTGAAAGATACCATGCCCCCTAGGGGAGGGGACGGGGTTACGTACAGGTGTGTAGCTTGCGACACGTAGCCATCGCCATAATTTTTCAGACACTTTAGGTAATGCTAGCAGAGTTAATTAACGAAAATTAATTAACGCTAGGTTTACGAACTTTTCTCGTGCCCCCCTTTTTTCTTTTTTCTTTTTTTTGCGTGAGGGAAATCTTTGAAAGATACCATGCCCCCTAGGGGAGGGGACGGGGTTATGTGAAATTTTTACAGATTATAACCCCCCATGGCGGCCATCCTGGCTGCGCTGGGGGAGCACAGGGAACTCTAGCGAACACGACTGGTGCCCCCCCCCCCGCAGCATGCCCAAACTCGCAAAATGTCAACCCAAACCTAACATAACCTAACTTAAACTGTCTCTATCCATACATTTTGCGTCGATATTTTGTTCAAAATGCAACTTAAACAGCAACATAATTACACGCTTATAAATTTACAAACGAAAGTTTCTGTAATTTTTCTCGTGAAATTTAAAGTACGCCAAAATAACGCTCCCCGTGAAACTAATGTCAATAAAATGTTTCATGGTCTAGAATTTGTAAGAATGTGAAATTTCTGTTTCTTATAGTGGATAATTAGGGATTTAAGATACGATAGGATAAGATAGGATAATCGTTGATCTATTTGATTAATCATGCATACGTATAAATCGATGAGCGTGGGATGTTCAAGGAATATCACCCTCTTTTATTCACTGGTAAGAGAAATTCTCCACGCTGGGGTGCAATACGTAGCCACGAAGTTGTATCGATTATAGTCGCGAAGATAACATCGAACGTGACCGTCTTAGAAGATCTTGGATACGAGATTACGTTCGATTTTGCGATGTAAGCGTATCAAACGAGTCAATATCGTAATGCTTATACAATCTAGACTAAGATAATCATAGGTGTGTTCGATATCGGATCACTTTGCCAAGAAAAATCAGGAAAAGTCTGAGAAGATATCTACTTTATACATTTCAGTATTAATAATACTGGAAACTAGACTCCATCTCTTTCCATTATTTTTATTCCATCGTCATGTGAGCTATTGACATGAAATAATTAAGATAATCAACACTGCTTGTCCAATTTTTAAAAATTTTACCACTAAGACAATTATTTGACATAGAACTTTTTATTTTTAAGATAGCATTGGATTCCAAGTAACAGAAACCAGTGCAGAATTTCTTGAAAATCTATTTAAGAGCTTCCTACTTCGAGGTTCATTCTTCCATCTCGTGAGGAGCTAGTACAGGAATCCTAATTTAGCTTTTTAAAAATTGCTATTGTAAAATTGTACGTGTAATCTAAGGATTAAGACACGTAGAAGGTAGCTAAGTAGATAAAAATGCAATAGAAACACAATTGAATAAAAATATTGCACGATTGCGATCTAGTTATTGCAGAGATTGTGAATGTTGTCACGTTGTTTCCCTTATTCGAGATTATTTATTCGAGAAACTTCGTCGTACAGTGGTTCCTTGCTGATCGATACAAACGATACGAGGGCATTGCGAAGCTTAATCCGCCAACTAGCCCGGTGATTGATTCGTGCGTATTCTCTGGCTCTCCTTTGCTCGACGTAATCGATCTTTCCCTTGCAGACCTTTTTATTGCAAAAGGAGAATCAGTTATCGCGTTTGCTTTCAATCCAGCCGAGTAGTTCCGCTTTGTTCGATGGTGAGATGGCAGAAATAAGATTTCCATTCAGAGAAACTTGCGATGTGAAATTTTCGTTACATCAATCTTGTAGAAATCGAGTAGGATATACAGGGTGTCCCAGCAATGGTGCTACAACTTGAAAGGGGGTTATTCTACGGGAAAAAGCAAATCGAAAATATAAAATAAAATTTTTTCATTCGAAGCTTCGTTGTGAAGAAAATCCACTTTGAATACACATGCCACCGAATACACATGCACTTAGCTATGACTTATACGAATAGACCATCGATACAGGAGTATTGGTGGTACACTCGAAGGGGGGATGATTCTACGTGAAAAAACAAATCGAAAATGAAGAATAAAATTTTTTGATTCGAAGCTTCGTTGTGGAGAAAATCGATATTGAATATTCACTGAGAGCTGGTGCACTGATGGTCCATTTAAACCAAAGTTAAGTGCACGCATACTCAGTGAATATTCAAAGTCGATTTTCTCCACAACGAAGCTTCGATTGAAAAAATTTTATTCTTCATTTTTGATTTGCTTTTTCACGTAGAATCATCCCCTCCTCGAGTGTACCACCAATACTCACGTATCGATGGTCTAATTCATATAAGGCATAGCTAAGTGCATGTGTGTTCGGTGGATATTCAAAGTCGATTTCCTCGAAAACGAAGCATCAAATGAAAAAACTTTATTCTTTATTTTCGATTTGTTTCTTCACGTAGAATTAAATAAAGTCGATTTTTTTGACAACGAAGCTTCGACTGACAAAATTTCATTTGTTTCTTCACGCAGAATCACCCACTGACCGGTTGTACTATTATTGCTGGGACACCCTGTATATGTATATTTAATCCCGCGAGAAATGTTTTTCTTGACAATATTTTTGTTTTCATTTTACTGTACGTGACATAACAGGAACTGCTACTACTTCTGTAGGAAATACTATCGCGACCATAGTGACAAAAATCCCTATATTAGTATACAAGATTTTTCATTATAAATTGACTATGGAATTAAGAAATATTATTTCCGTGAATGGGATATCAGATCCGGTACGGTGTAATGAGATAATATTTTCATTGAACGATTATCTTGTACAGGAGAGCTTGGAAGGTATTAACTACGTGTATTTATCATGCGATGATCACGAGGGTAGATACTATCCCTTGGTTACCGGGAACATGGTGTGTTGGAAGTTAAGCTTCGAAACATCATTATTCTCACCGTGTATCGGGTTATTTATTTTATTTTATTTCCTCGCGTTCCCGAATTATAATACCTGTTAATTACCTCGTATCTGCAAATTATAATATACCTGTTGCAAGCGGAGAATAATAACGAATATTTGCAAATACCGTTTTACAATTTCTGTAATTAAATGCATATTTCATATTTCAAATATTGACACTTTTATAATCACTCTTCGTATTTGTATCGTTCAGTTCTCTCATATTTACGGAGAGTATCGTGTTTATGACCATTGAGTACGTATTAACCCATTTGCATCATGGCTCTACTGTGCCATGTTCAGGCATCAGCGACGTTCAATTGACGACTAGCCCGTATCACCGCGCGCGTAACAGCACCTACTCATAATGGCAGTAAAAAGGATTTTCACAACAAATGAGATGAGATACTTACAAAAGGGATCAAACGTGATCTGTGGCATATGAAGAATATTCAACAACTGGTAATGGAAAAAGTCGACTCGCGGATTATTCCGCGTTCGGTGATAGACGACAGTCGTGGCTCGCGGAATATTCCGCGCTCGGTGATAGACGGCAGTCGTGACTCGCGGAATATTCCGCGCTCGGTGATAGACGACAGTCGTGGCTCGCGGAATATTCCGCGCTTGGATGCAAATGGGTTAATAATAATCGTTTTCCTGACAGTAGATAAAGTCATACTTAATATCGGAAAAATTTTCATCGTATTCTTTTATTCGTTTTATTTTCACACATTTGCGAATTATAATTCTTCGTTTAACGTTAAACAGCTAATGGTAATAATCGTTTTATAAAAGGTACTTCTTTCATGAATACATTCATTTAAATGTACACTTCGCAATATCTTTAATAGTAAGGCAATTTCTCATATTTATGAATCATAATACCAATTTCTATTGCAGATTTAAGAATAAGAATTTGATCAGCGTTCATCATTAACTATACTTAATTTTTCTAATATTGATAATTTTTCCTCGTTTATTCTATTCGTATTATCAATTCCCCTTTCTCTCATTTATAAATTACGATATTTGTTGTTCATATAATGAATATAGTAATCGAACACTATCATTTTCCTCCTCGATATTCCATATTAGCTTCACTTATTATTAATTTATTTCTTTCCCAATTCGCAATTAAACGCAATATCAGATATAATATTTCTAATCCAAAATTAAATAATCTCCAAAACAAGGTTATATTAAATCATATAGCAGACAGAAACATTGAAACACCAGATTAACAATGGGATATAGTAATTAAATAATATCAGGTTTCTCAACTATATTCCAGTTATTTACTCGCGTTATTTCAATTACTCTCAATCTAAAAATATAATAATAAAAATATAATAATAATAAAAATACCAAATCTGATATTTTCAAGCCAAAATTGAATAATCAACAAATAACTTAGATTCGAGATTCAATTACCAAAATAAGATAACGTTAAACCACACAGGTACATCGAAACATCAAATTACCAATGAAATTATAGTAATTAAATAACATCAGCTTCCTCAACAATATTCCAGTCTTTCACTCGCGTTATTTCAAATACTCTCAATCCACAAATATAATAATAAAAATATAATACAATACAATATATAGCAATAAAAATATAACAATAACAAAAATATCAAATCTGATATTTCCATCCCAAAATTGAATAATCAAAAAATAACCAATACTCGATGCAACGCATGCAAAACGTCACTTATAATTTTCACGCGTACCACGTATACATGCACATCAATTTCCACTCACCCTATCTTCCCAGGATACAGTCGCATGTCTCAATTTCTCTGCACTCTCTCTGCTAAAAGCGAGCTTCTCCACGCTTCGCGTTTCCTCATTCGCGTGTAACCGGCTCGAAACGCCATAATCACGCTAATATCCGTCAACGCGATGACTACCGTGTCTTTACACAGGGATGGAAAACAAAGGAGAACCGAACAGAGCAAAAATCAGAGAGAGAGAGAGAGAGAGAGGGAGAGTACGGTGTTCATAGTCGAAACGATTGCAGCGTCGATGGAAAAGCTTTTCCGGTGCGGCTGGCTTGTGTGGGTGCTGCAATATGTCGCATAATTCGACCATTCCTCATACCATTTCCCAGCGAGAGCTTCGAAGGGAACAAACTTGGAACATGTGTACGCGTGCATGCACGCTTTGCCCGTTTCATAAATACGCGAAGGAGGCGGGCAGCCGTTCGCTTTCAAAGACAAAGTCGCGAAATGCAAACCGATCCGGGAAATATCGGGATTGTATAGGATTTTATAGCACGGCGGGGGATCGCGAGGATCGAGCAAGGCCTGTCCCTTCTTTGTGCCCCCTATCGCAAGAAATATGCATGGAGACACGCGTAGTTTCCCTTTTCCTCGCGATACCTTCGCTACTTTCTACGCCTTTCTCCTGCAAACCGACCGTGCCATCGGCATCTCGTCGCGAATGCTTTATCTGCCAACTTCCGTGTCACCAGTAAACGTTAAATCAGTTTCTACACGTTCAATTTTACAATTAAGCCTAGTTCTCTCTAGGAATATTTGGAAAATTATTCACTATACACGATGTTGAAGATAAAGACAGCACACTGTGTGCTTTCATATAGTTCTCATGGATAAATTAAGAATTCTGTAAATTTTTTAAAAGAGAAAGTCAGCACACTATGCTTTTATATAGTTCTCACTGATAAATTAAAAATTCTGACAATTTTTTGAAAATGGTAAGTAAGCATCGTCTTCAAGTAGTACATGTGGATAGATTCAGAAGGTATCGTGGTGTAAATGGTCATCGCATTGAACCTTTTCTACAAATAAAATTATCACAATGTTAACATAACAGGGGCCATGATCTCCTAATAGCACTCAGATTACAATATCTCTTAAACTAACGACGTTTTAGTATAAATAGGTTAATTATTCACCTTTCTCGTGAAGACTATCAAGGTGCCTCAATTGATGTAGCAATATATATATGATTTCATTTAAAAAGAGTTTAATGATCTTCCAATGTCTCTTACCTGTCCACAAGATTACAAGAAGATTAGCATCATCGAAATGTGACCTTGTCGAACTCATTCAACTTCTTTTGAACCGTTTCTCGCTATACGATAAACTTTTCTACAAATAAAGTCATCACAACGTTAACACAGCAGGTGTCATGATCTCTCAACAACACTCGAATTACGATATCTCCTAAATTAATGATGTTTTAATATAAATATGTCAATACTTTCTCATGAAGACTATCAAAGTTCTTCAATGGATGTAGCAAAACATATATAATTCCATTTAAAGAAAGGTTAATGGCCTTCCAATGTCTCCTACACGTCCACCTACAAGAAGATTAGTATCATCGAAATGTTGTGACCTTGTCGAATTCATTCAACTTGTTTTGAACCGTTTTTCGCTGCTCGATGTACCGCAACCTACCCCAAGAGTGATTATTCCACGCGACCAACGTGTGGCGAAAAATTGGCACAGTTGGATGGGAAGACCTGGCCATTTGGCCGGGGTCGTTGACCTCACCTGAAGCGTCACCTTGGCAGACAGCGCGTAAGCTTCTTTTCCGCTCGCGACGGCGTGAAAACATGCAAAATTATTCGCGTGGATGGTTACGCATTCCTCGACACTATTTTCCCCAACATTCGCCAACATTGCAACGCGACATGTTCGCAATTGGCACACGTACACGCGGTGGTACAGGCGCAAACAACGTTTGCACGGGAGACAACGTTATCGCGCACCTGGACACAAAAGGCTCCTTTGTGAGGGCGGGGTGAAATTGCCGTTGAAAAAGCGTGTCGAGTGCTTCTGAACCACGGGCATTGAAAGAGGAGAAAGGGACCGTGGAAAGACGGTAATTCTCCGGGAAAGTTTCCGTCTTTCCAGGTCGAGCAGTGGTAATTTGGAAGGGACGAAACTGTTGACCCCGTGCATCCCGCGAACACGAAGCTCGCATGCTGTACCCTCCTCCACTTCGTAAACAACAGGTAGACTCCGGGAATCCTGCGATTCCCGTTGGAAAATTGCGGATTTTGCGTCGTAGAACGTCAATCTGCGACGTGTTTCAGTTGCATCGTGTCAATTGGATCATGCTGAAGAATCACGTGTTACGCGATGAACATGGTCACTGGGTTTTCGATCTGATCCGTTTGACTGTGTCACACATGACAGACTCTTGACCAGACACTTGATATTTGACCACCATAAGATTTTCTTATAGCTTACCCACTCTTTATGTATCAACGAGTTATAGTAATTATATTTATTATTTACATTTTACCTGTGGGAGTTACGTGATTATGCGTGATTTTTACTGTCAATTTGTTACTGTCAAGTTTGTTACTGCCTTCAACGTATTCCAATTGTAGTAATTGCATTTATTATTGACATTTCGTCTGTTAGGTATTAGGTTAGTTAGGGACTTAACCCTCTATGGGCCCGTGTAACTTTCAAGTTACATGCTAATGTATGGGTATTTTATTAAATACTGCATTCAACAATATCGTTTTGATCACTCCAGTTCGCGATTTTTCTTTCCATATATTTATAATTATTTTTACAATACCTCTCGTGAGTCCATTTTTAAAAATTCTAATTCTTTTTCATTTATTGCTTATTCGATCATGATAGGTTAGATCCTCTATAGCTCCCTATGACCATTTTTCCTATCTATTGCACATTATCTTGGCACAATAGTACAAACGTTGTTAATTCAAGCTTTCAATATGAATTCTTTATAACAAAATTGTCAAAACTGCTGAATTTATTGGTCGCTATTTGCTGATTTTATGTTACATGCAATTCTTATAGTCAAGAAAAATATATATTCGGCCCACAGAGGGTTAATGGATTCTTGACCAGTCACCTGATATTTGACCACCATAAGATTTTCTTATAGCTTACCCACTCTTTATGTATCAACGAGTTATAGTAATTATATTTATTATTTACATTTTACCTGTGGGAGTTACGTGATTATGCGTGATTTTTACTGTCAATTTGTTGCTGTCAAGTTTGTTACTGTCCCAGTTGTAGTAATTACATTTATTATTGACATTTCGTTTGTTGTGGGAGTTACGTGATTATGCGTGATTTTTACTGTCAATTTGTTGCTGTCAAGTTTGTTACTGCCTTCAATACGTCCCAGTTGTAGTAATTACATTTATTATTGACATTTCGTTTATTAGGTATTAGGTATTAAGTTCGTTAGGGACTTACAGTCAACTGTGTTCATGTCAATTTGTTGCTGTCAATACTATTTTCCAACTTGTACCAATTGCAGTGACTATATTTATTATTAACACTGTACCTACGGGAATCAGGTATCCGTATACTTACTGCCAACGTTCATCAAAACATAATCATTACTGTCAATGTTCTTCAATACGTGTTTACAATAACACAAGAAGATTTTTCGCTCCACAGCACCAGTTGACAGATAGACCACCATCAGAATTTTCCATAGCACCCAACCTATAAGTAGCTGTCAAATGTAATATCCATATTTATTATTAACACATACGTGACTCTTACTGTCAACGCTCTTTATCGCGTGTTTACAATGCCACCAGTGTCATGTACTTGGAGCATATACTTAGACCATGTTAGGTATAATTCTTCTCATTTGTCATTTTACCTAGTTCTTTTATCTACTTCAGATCCCATTGTGCAGTGAAATTCTTTGTAAAATATTTCAATCTCGTGACAGCATTTTGCCAATCAATCAGAGTGATAATGGCAACACCCTGTCATAGCCTTACTCTGTCTAGCATCCTTAACACTAGGTTTACGAACATTTCATGTCCAAAGCATAAAATCGTGTCGCGTCTAGCTCGTGCAAGTTCAAAATTAATTTGGCAGAAGGAAATGAGAGGATAGAGGATACAAATCTCCCGAAACGCAGAGAAAATGTATGCTAAACGTCATGCATGGGTCGTCAAAACGATTAGCAAGGTGTCGCTGCCCGTTTGAGGAGTTCAGGTTCGCCAGGTCCGTATCCGCAAGTGTCATTAGCGCGGGCCAAAAATCGGTTTTTCATAAAACGCGTGCATCTTTTCTAGGCGAGACGTTCGTCGCGAGTCTGCAAGGGGTAACGACCAGCGCGAAAGGCTAGTTGCGTGAAACGCAATTGAAGTTTCGCACGAGAAATTGCTATTCGCAGCAATTAACCTCGTCCACCTAGTGGAACGACAGCCTATCCAATCTCGTGCGCGGTGACATTTTCTGATTCGGTGCCCGGCATTTCGCGTTATTGGCGTGTAACGAGATGCGCGCTTTTGAACAGGCCATGTCATTCGTCCGATTCTTCCTACATTATCGACCGAGTGCATTTTTAAACCGCATTCCCGTTAATGTCACTGCGTCTTTTAGAATCTTCCAGGTTAATTATTACATTACGCCAGGCAATCATTTTCTGACGTAATTGATATAATTCTCTAGCGTAATTGAGTATCTTCTTCCCTTTAATTTGTATTTCGTTCTCTTACATTTTTAAATTCGACCAAAATTCGGCCAAATTTATAAACTTGGTAGAATTTTTACAAATTAATGAATTTGTTGAAAATTGTAAATTTGTCGAATTTTTTTTTAACGAGCTATCTATATTTTGGATTTTGATTGGTATTTTTTGAAAATGTCGATAAGTCGATTTGTTATTAGGTTAGGATCGTTATCGTCTATGGTCTCCATATATTAAGGAGTCTCTTCCGCGGTGTTACATTGACGTATGTTTACCGGGGTGGTAATTGTAGGAAAATGCATTCTTGGAAGCATTGTCAGTTCAGTGAAATAATAGTCGTTAGTGGTCATGGAGAGTTATGTAAGCTGGCGATTAGTTTTCGCTACGTTAAATTGAGCCCGGGTTAATTGACGTAGAATAATTGCGTTAGAATATATCTGTCGGATCGATATCTTAGAATTGTATTAATAGATCTGGATCAGGGTTTCTTAATGAGGACCATATGGTCTGCTAATTGGCTCAACATCGAATTTTTTGGGGCTATACAAAAATATTTATATATTGATTTATATAAACAAACAGCAGTGGAATATGTTATAAATAATTATGTTTATTTTTTAGAAATTTCTGTCTTTGTAGAATATGAGAAAAAAGTATTGAGAACCACTGAGGGTATGAAAAGAAGATAGAGAACCCGTGATCTAGATACATAATAAAAAATTTCATTTTTCGATCAATATAACCACTATTTTTACACTGTTGATCAATAATTTAATTTTCCTCTTCCAATCGATTTGATACTTTTATATAAACACAACGATATCAAAATCTAGCTGCTCTGTATTATGTAGAAATATAATTAATTCTAAAAATATTGTTAATTTCGAGATTTAGGTATATTTTATATAAAAATTTATTTGAAATTCCAATATCGGAGAGGTTTAAAGGGTTAATCGACTCATTAATCCAATTAACTATACGTATCTAAAGTATTTAATAATATCACGACGCTTCGTCGCGCCATTTTCTCTTTTTATTCTCCGTTTAATATTTATCTCCATTCGTAAACTCGTTCTGTCTTCCCGCGCAACTTCAAACGGAGCCTCGTACCGTCTGCCGATAGATGGTGCACGCGCCGGGGGCGCGAAGTTGAGCAATCGATTGCGATATATCGCAACTGCCCGGCGCCTAGGGCGAGGCGCGTGCGCAGCGCCGGCCTCGCCGCGATTGGCCGGCGGTGATGTCATGCAGTCTCCCCTAAGTCTCTGATATCATCTGCGGGCTTTTCTGCAGTCCACACCGATCACTCGAGCGGCATAGCCGCGACTTCGGAGATTTTACACCTGTGCTCAAGATCGTCCACACTGTGTGCTCCTGTTGGCCGGCTGAAGCCGTCTGCCAGCCTCTTCCTGCCTTCCGGTCCCGTCCTCCACGCGAAAGGTGAGTCCATTTCTCCAGATAAACCGCGATTATCGTGCACGAGCTAACGACCTCGCGACGTTTCGCCACCCACACGTACACCGACTATACGTCCCCTTCCCTCTAGCGCCGTGTGAGTGTAAACATACGTTTACGTGTTCGCGGACCGCTATCATCGCTGTTGCCGTATTATTAATCTCGTGGTCGATTCCCGCACGGAGGTTAGGAACTTCGACTCCCTCGATATTTTCAGAGTGAACTGGCGGGCAAGTGTGACGGACAAGGACAGAGTATACGCGTCGTTTCGCACGTATAACACGTTCATAGCGGGAAAAGAAACGGAACGGAGAATGGAAGTGAGAAATACTCTGTGCAACTGAAGACGGTTTGTGAGGTTTAGTTCGACTCTGTTAGTGACGTAGGTCTTTCAGTGTAGGAACACGTGGGTTATTGGTCGTCGTGTGTCGTTTATTCGTCCCGTGACCCCGGTTTCTTTATTATTGGCTTTTCAACGGGCGTCCGTGGCGACTGTGCCGCGTTTACAGTCCGCTTCGTTGTGTTGTGCGTGGTTTGGGAGCAATGGACGACGTGTTATGAATGTTCCGGGGTAGATTTCGTACCGGGGGTATTGTTTGGTTGGAATTCACGTGGTAGGTCAGGTTTTTGCTCGTGCTCCTGCTAATTCGTTTCTCGCGTTATTACTGTTGGGCGTAGAGGGCTATCGGGCGTGTAATTGAGCTGAAAGAATATAACCTGTTCGCGGAACTTTGTCGATTAATAATAGCCAGTAGGTAAGGTACGTTCTGGGAGTAGTAAGAATTATTCGTTGAGTTTTATTTAATACGTGGTCTAACGAGGGACAAATTAATTTTTATTTTCGTTAGAAATATGTATATACGTGTTATTGTTGCATATTAATTTGGTAATAATTATATTCGTTACACTGGTCGAAGCCCTGCTTGAATTCGAGTCGAATAAATTGTATACAAAGGTGTCAGTGTTTCTCAAGAGGTTAAGACTGTTTCTTAAGGCATTTATGTGTCTTCTAAGTAACATACGGCGTCATTTTTCAGACCTAGCTTCGATGATGGTATTTATTTTTATCCTTCGGCTTACAATTGTAATTTAATAACGTCGGGTTCCAGGTTATTTTTTTTCATAAAAAAATATCGGAATTATAAAATTTTATTAAGCTTATGGTTTTAGGAAATTTCTTTGACAGTATTATGTCGTAATGGTTGTATAAATCTTGCTAATTTTGAGTTAAGTTTTTAAGTAGTGTTACTGTTACTTACCACAATGTCTTCCAAGTAACATAGTATTTATTTTTATACATGTACCTAAAATTGCAATTTCTTAATGTTTATTTCCGAGCTATATATTTCCGTGTAAAAATGTAGAAGTTAAATAATTACATCGAATATTGTGAAATTTTATTAAATTTTATTTTAAAAAATATAAAATTATAAAGAAATATAAATTTTTATTTTTTAATGGTTTCCGTAAATTTCTTCGAAATAAATCTTTGATTATCCATTCGTTTTAATTTCCAAATTTGAATCGCTTCGAGCAAATATTTTTCCACGGTAATCTCTGCAGGAATTAATTTATTGTCACGCAGTTTCTCACGTTTAGGGCAGACGATAAAATCGTATATAACTGGTGGAACGAGTTTTTACATATTTTAATATTTCCCCAATGGCGATTGGGGCGAGATAAAAATGGTCTTTATTTTCGTCGCCACGAGGGGCTTTTCCGGCGTGGAAAATCGAATCGTCGCGTTTTCGTAGCTGATTTTCAGGGAGGAAACCTGGTCCATCGGATTGAAGCGTGGTGGTTTCTATTTACCGCACTTTCCTCTCATTAACGCGGCCTAAAATCTCACGAGGACACTTCTGTCTCTCGTTAACGACGCACTGCTTCTCCCATTCTCCCTTAAAGGTCTCCCATCGCCCGTTAAAAATCGAAACGTGCGTGTATCCGTAATGAAATGAACGAGCGCGTCATGTAATTATATATTCCCTTTTTATTTTTCTTGCCGTTTTGTGTCGTGACATTAAACACGTTAACACAGCTCTGCGTGACGTGCTTGTAATTCAACATTTTTTCTCTGTATTTCCAAATGGAATCTAGATATATTATGTATACATAGAATTTGGGTTTTGAGGAAATAGTTGGTTAAGAAATTTGGAGATTTGAATAGTGAAGAATTAATGAGTAGAGAAATTTTGTTGATCGAGAAGTTAGGGTGACGAGAAATTTAAATGACGAGGAATTAGTGGTCTGAGAAATTTGTATGATGAAGAATTAGTAGATAGAGAAATTTAAATAATGAGAAATTAGTGTATTGGGAAATTTAAATGATAAAGAATTAGTGGATTAAGAAATTAGTATATTTAGAAATTTAAATGATGGGAAATTAGTAGATTGAGAAATTTAAATAATGAAAAATTAGTTTGTTATGAAACTTATACGATAAAGAATTAGTGGATTAAGAAAATAACATATTTAGAAATTTAATAGATGAGAAGTTAGTGGATTGAGAAATTTAAATAATGAAAAATTTGGGAAATTTAAATGATAAAGAATTAGTGGATTTAGAAATTAGTATATTTAGAAATTTAAAAGATGAGAAGTTTGTAGATTGAGAAATTTAAATAATGAAGAATTAGTGGATTAAGAAATTAATATATTTAGAAATTTAAATAACGAGGAATTAGTGAATTAAAGAATCAGTACATTGAAAAATTTAAGCAATGAAAAATTAGTATATTTGTAAGTCGTAGCATCTAGAAGTTAGGGTAGTTTAAAATTTCCACTTCAAACCTGTGAAAGTTTTCGTTTGTCTTGTGTCGTGTAAGGATTAAGCATTAGAACACCAAAACTTAAAAAAATTAAATATTTAGAAGCTCGAATGAATTAAAACAACATATTTGGATAGAAACATTTGAAAAATAGTATCTGCACACATTCGTATAATCTTTCCTTTCGACACCAACTATTTGTCGTACTTCAAAAATAAAATTCCCCAAAAATTGGTACAAAAATTCGAATAACCACTTCCCAGTAAGTAGAACAAGATAATACAGAGCAAACCTGTCTAGCACAAACCAATAATTCACGTAAAATCAATTAAATACATCAGCAAGCATAATTCGAGTATTAATCACAACTCAATTTCCACCTTGCCAAAATTCACACCAAAACAATCCACCGCCTAATTTTTCTTATTTCTCCTTAAAATTTCACCCCTCAAAATACTCTTCCCTCACCAGTTCACACCCCTCAAGAGAAAATACCCCTCCACTGCGTTATTCGCGATTCAAAATCGCGTTTGTCGACTCGGAGCAACTCCCGCACCCCGAATTCCAACTTCCACCTTCATCATCCCCAGCAGTCTCCCCCCGAAGTTCTCGAACTCGAAGAAACATCCTCGACAAAGAAAACAAGATCTTCCATTCTCGAATTAATTTCTTCCACGATACCCTTTCCTAAACAGGTGGTTGCAAATTCCTCTCGGCTCCTCGAATTTCCTGCCCAAAAACAAAGCGTGCATCGCGGCTTCATCCCTTAACCAGTTAACTGTGATCGACGAGTATACTCGTCATGGAGAAGTGGCAGGATTTTGTGTCACGACGAGTATACTCGTCGTGCGTAAAAAGTAGCGACCATTGGCAATTTAAATTGTAATTTTTGTGAAAAACAAAACATATTCTCAAATTCCAAGATGTTTAGAATATTTTGAGGCCAGGCCGGAATGAAACAAACAAATAAAAAATATGAATAATTTGAGATGAACTCACGCGTCCCCGTATGCACCGGCTGAAACAGCTTATCAGTTCGCATAACGAATTTATTTATGCGCGATGATAACGTTTTTTAGATGTTAGCGTAAAAGGGGCAAAAGCAAAAGTCGGAAAGCTGATTTATGATAGGGTTCCTTCAGGGATGGTCCGCCACGGGACAAATGCGTGACGCAGACCAGGCACCGAGCCCATTGATGGCTGCTGGTCCGAAATTACCCAGCTATTTTTTGACGGTCACTAAAATTCGTAGATATCCATAAAAACTAACCAATAAGAGAATAGATGCTAACCAAATAAGTAAATATTAGTAATAAAATTGTCAATTTTATAAAATAAACTCATCTTTCTGATCCAATATTTCAACAGCGACACTTACTCTGTGATTGACGAGTATACTCGTCATCGCTCGATTTTCGCAACTCATATAGATGCGCGCTCTAGAAAGAGGGCGCCCACAGCTAACTGGTTAAACAGTCCAGCGGAACGATCTCTCGAGTTATGTTCCTGAATGAGCATTTCTACCGATCCATTTCTTCCGTGGATTAAAGAACTGCACCGCGTTGCAAGATTGGATAGCATACCATTAGGTTTTACGAGATTAACAACGTTTCTAAGGTAGTCGTCCACGGAGACCAGCAGCCTGCGTCGAGTCCATCCGGCGCATTTCACAGCCGCAATATCTCGGAATTGTCCGTGAAAGTATTCTGCCCGTTAAGACTGATACACTGTTATTTTCCACGTCGTGAAATTTCATGCTGTTTTCCTTTCAACGGCCAATAAACTATTCCCCGTCGAAAGTTTAATCGCTGGTTCTCCTGTAGAGGTATCGCGACACCTTTAGGACACGTGTCGTAAATTCGAACCCTTCGTTGTTGTATCCTTGGAAATAAACGTTTCCTTTATGACGGCTGAACGATCGTTCCTGTGCTCCCGCGTAGGGGGCGTTACAATGCGCGCTGATTTTCGCGAGAGTTAAGAATGTTGCAACCCTCGCGGAAAATTCTTGGTTCAACTTCCGGCTCGATGGTGGTCGTAGAACGTTGCGAGTGGGAGGACGTTGGATTTTTTAGTTTTATTTCGGTTCGGGATGGTTTGGAGATCAGAGATTAATTATACTATAACATAAATAATTGTTTATTAAATTTTTGATCGATAATTTTGGGTTCAAGGTTGTCGAGAAGTCACGTAACTTCAGTTTCTCAGTTTTATTTTGTTAGGAAGATTGTCGTCGATTTTGTAAGAATAAAGCTTGGAATTACTATGTTAATCTGTAATGTAATCTTTAATATGTAATTACTATGTTATAATGTCATCTAAAGTAATAGGTCTTGTAGTATAGAGGGTTAATATTATTGGATATAATATCTTCCTTCTTTCCTTTTAACGTATTATTATTATTATAAGAATTTTTTCAATGTTTTCTCTGATTTTATTTTATTTTTTTTAAGGTCATCTTTCATTTTTCCGTCAACCAGGTTGTGGTAGGTTTAGTGTTAATCGTTATTTTTCGTGTTATTAATATTTTTAATTGGAGAAGTGATTATCAGTCGTCGTTTGGCAAGGTTATGTATAAATAGTATTAATTTTTCAATTAAAGTTGATGTAATAGTACAGGAAATATAGCAATTGTATAATTGTATATCTACTGCATGATAATTATATTATAACTATACAATTTTTAAAATTTTATTTTGTTATATATAGTGTCATCGATTTTATAGGGAACGAGCTTCCAATTATTATAATATTTTTTTTATAGTAATGCACCTTCCAGTGCAAATTAGTTGTTTTTAACATAATTGCTTTATTCGTCTTATTTTTAATATAATCTCGTGAATTTTTAAAATTTTATTATATACAGTGTCATCAATTTTATAGTACATGAGCTTCCAATTATTATAATATTCCTTTATAGTAATGCATCTTCCAGTGCAAATTAGTTGTTTTTAACATAATTGCTTTATTCTTCTTATTTTTAATATAATCTCGTGAATTGTTAAAATTTTATTACATATAGTGTCTTCAATTTAATTGGAAATGAGCTTCCAATTATTATAATATTTCCTTATAGCAACGTAAAGTTATTATTATACCTGATATTATTATTATTATTATTATTATTATCATATCATATATTTTGTTTTTAATATAATATCGCGAATATTATTATATAAATTCGACGTTATTATATAATATAAATATAGGAATAATTTTATATCGTTTGAAGCACAGGTACTTGTACAGAGTAATTAAAAAACGAAGAAGAATCGTGTTTCCTCTTACAAAAGCGAGCGTTTTATCTCGACACAATTTCGATACAGCTGAATCCTTGCATTTTCGATAATTAACGGGTCACGAGAACCTGTTTATCGCGAATAATGGGCATCGTTCGTCTCGTCGTTTGCATCGTCGATGCAGAGCATCGGATCGAACATGTACGAACGCTGCTACTCCATTGGGAGCCTCGATAAAAATTATTCCAATAAGAACACTTCGATCAGGGAGAATATTCGTTCGCGTTTATCCGCATTTCCCAGCGATAAGCGAGCTGTCTGTATTTCTTCCCGTTGAAGGAACGAAAGGCGTGTTTGCGCTACGACGAGAAGCTACTGGGAATAATACACGCGATAAATGCAAATTTACCCTGCTCCTTTGACTCGTCCGCGCGGAATTTTGCTGCAAATATCGAATTTGCGCGCTGTCAGGGAAACGCGTTTCCGATTTTCTGCGAGGCACGACATTTTTCTATTTTTTCCCGCGTGTGATCGCAGCGGGAACTAGTTTTGTAAGGTACACCTGGTACACAGGTCTGTAAGTGTCTATAGGTGAGAGGTATTTTGAAAAATTCTCGTAAGGTATTAAAGATATTAAAAAGGGAATGCAGAAATAAATATATTTTCCTAGAAATATTGGGGACAAATTTTTGGATAATACAGTTTGACAGTGTTTAAAGCCCCAGGGAAGAATATTTATGTAAAATAATCGTATAGGGTTAGGAATGTTGAGAAATTATGTTTGGATAATACATTTACACGGTGTTAAAAATATCAACGAAGAACATTTGGATGATACACTTATACAGTGTTAAAATTTTCAAAATGGAATATTCATAGAAAATATCAGCACAATGTTAGAAATTTTATATAGGAGTACTCGTATAAAATACTCACATAATATTAGAAATATTAAATAGAAATACTCATATAAAATACTTAGGCAATATTAAAAATATTAAATAGGGTTACTCATATAAAATACTTAAGCAATATTAGAAATATTATATAGGAATACTCATATAAAATACTTACATAATATTAGAATTATTAAATAGGAATACTCATATAAAATACTCACATAATATTAAAAATATTAAATAGGATTACTCGTATAAAGTACCTACATAATATTAGAAATATTAAATAGGATAACTCATATAAAATACTTAGGCAATATTAAAAATATTAAATAGGATTACTCATATAAAATACTTAAGCAATATTAGAAATATTAAATAGGGATATTCACATTAGATACTCACACAATATTAGAAAAATTAAATAAGAATATTCGATAAAACACTCACACACTGTCAAAAATATCAAAGATTAAGAATAATATTTGTCAAACACTCAAAACACTCGCACAACATTAAAACTATCAAAGTAGAATATTTAAACAGAACACACACTTACACGCTACAAATATTAAAGAAACCATATTTAACCAATACATACACATACCATCATAAATACCAGGAAAACGATACTTAAACAAAGCATACACTGACCAACCATAAATATTACAGAACAATACTTAAACAAGACATACACTTACCACCACAAATACCAGGAAAACAATAATTAAACAAAGCACACTCTCACCGACTACAAATATTACAGAACAATACATAAACAAGACATACACATCCCTACACATTCCTTTCTTTAACTTTAAATTCCTATATAAATTTTTGTTTCTATTATAAAACAGCCTAAAGACTGATTAAATTATAAAATGATTTGCTCTTCTAAAGCTGATTAAAATATATAATTTTCTTCATTCTCGATGATCTTTTTATATTAGATATAATACAGTCTATTTGCATAGGTTACCACAAATATCAAAGAAAGACACTGAAACAGAGCACGCGTTTATCCCTCGCAAATATAAAAAGAACGATACTTAGATAATCTCTTGATACTTATATTAATCTCCAATAACAAACACTACCTCATTCCCAGATCCCCCATGACCACCTCAAGATTCTCGCATATATAACTCTGGGACCTAACCCGAGCGCTCTGTCACTCCTCTGTCACTCTTGAATCCTTAATCAAACGATACCCTAAAACCGAACTATTCCACGACGCGTGTAAACAGCGGTAATCGACGAGTTAACCCGCACGAAGTAGCCTCTGGAACGCGAGTTACGTCGCGTGAATAATATATGCCTGTCCGCGGCGAGCGTTGTGTTTTCGCGGCTTTGGACAGCGCGAACTCGCTGCGGGAATTGCGTAGGCTCGCCTACTGTCGCTTAAACCAGGCCTTGTTTATGGCATCCGCCGACCACGGGGGTGAGCATCGAGAAAAACTCACGAATGATACATATGTACGCGTTTCGTCGCTGGGACACACCCAGGCTCGAGACCAGGCCGAATGGGTCCCCTGTGTTTCGGTACTGTCTGCTCGAACAAGTTCCTACAGCGGAAACTTACGAGACGATGAATGCCGTAAAAGACACACGTGTCCCTTTATTTATACACACCCATCGTTTATTGATGCGTTTTCTATATCTTAAACGAACCTCGTCGATTTAGCAAACCGTTTTTGAAATTTTCGTTCGAAATTTCCTGTGTGATGTTATTATTTTAATTTTGTTTTTCCTTTTTTTGAGATTCTAGTGATTTTTCGTTCACTGGTTATTTGTGTTAATCGAGGTAGATTTGAGGTTAACGTGGAAGACGTTTGGGTGGAGGATAGGGATTGTATTGGATTTTTCAACCCCCTGCAGTTGGGGACCTATTAGGGATTTAAATGGTAAATAAGGAATTTTATTTAAATTAGTTTGTATATTAAATTATTTGTATTAATTTGTATTTAAATTAATTTATATACACCCATCGTTTATTGATGCGTTTTCTATATCTTAAACGAACCTCGTCGATTTAGCAAACCGTTTTTGAAATTTTCGTTCGAAATTTCCTGTGTGATGTTATTATTTTAATTTTGTTTTTCCTTTTTTTGAGATTCTAGTGATTTTTCGTTCACTGGTTATTTGTGTTAATCGAGGTAGATTTGAGGTTAACGTGGAAGACGTTTGGGTGGAGGACAGGGGTTGTATTGGATTTTTCAACCCCCTGCAGTTGGGAACCTATTAGGGATTTAAATGGTAAATAAAGAATTATATTTAAATTAATTAATTGTAGAATTATTTTATTTTGGTGTTCCATGTCTTGTGATATTATTTTAAATTTAATATAGTAATTAATACCGATGTACAGAATTTCTGGAGTATAAAGGGTTGAAACGTTGATTGGTTGATTGTAGGTATTATGGAAGGTGAATTAAAAGACACTGGACTGTAACAGAAATATTTATAATTCTATTCGAAAGAAATTATCGATGGTCTTGTAACCGTTTTACTTTCCTAATTTTTCTCACCCTATGTATTACCACTAACAAAGAATTCTCGATCCTAATAATACTTCCACTCTTTGATACACTCAGAAGCTCAGGAAAAAAGTCAAAAATTATCGAAAATTATCGAAGATCGTCGAATTAGGCTTTCATTCCTTCCCAATGAAAATGAAAGGTCCACCCTGTATTTATTAGAGCGAAGTTTAGATACCGCTTCCAAGCTATTTTATTGCTTGCATCAGCAAAGTTGAGCGTGCCACTTCGACGGTCAGTGATAGCACTGTCAGTTGTCCATAACGCTCAAAATGTACTGGGATTTTTCGACACAAAAGCTGAAAAGCGCGATCGCGCTGCTTGGGGCGGAAACGGTTATTAGTATCAACAGATATATATTGAAAATCTACGTTAACCATTAGCACAGGTGTCCATCGATCGGGCTCCCAGATCAAACAAAGCTGTCGTCTCGCTATTTATTAACCGCGTTTTCGCTCATTTTTCGTTCCCCGATTCGAAAATACGAGGGTCGCAGGGGGACTATATGAAAAAAGTTGCGTAATACAAAATATCAGAAGAATATTTCCGATGAGAGGCTCACCCTCGAGTGTAGTGGGCCCTTTGCGTTTCAAGAATACCAGTTTCGGTAGCCCCGTCCACCCCTCGAACCTTTACACGTTTTCCCTTTACACGCCATGCCCACCCCTGCCTCCCGCGCTCTTTTTCTCTTTAATTTCGTTTGCCGTCAAACTTTTCAGCAACCGAGCTTTTCAAACTTCCCGATAGGAGAACGTAAATACATTGTTCAAAGACGGCAGCGTTGTTATAGCCTGGCTATTAAAAGGCTGCAGACATGGTAATAGCATTCCAGCTTTGTTTTCATCGTATAAATAGACAGACATTGGATCTTTGCTTTAATCGAAAGTATAATATTATCGGTTCTCGTTGCGGGACTTTTATTTTCATTTTATTTCCGTTTTATTACGGCGATCGTTTTTGGAGGGGACGGGGGACAGTGTTGGGGGAATCGATGATCGAAGATTAAATTTAATTACAGCAGAACGTCGATGTTTAAATTTTGGGGGATTTCCCAAATTGTCGGGAGAGAAATTGAAGAATCGAAGAGATAGGAACAGGGGAAATGAGAGAGGATTTTAATAATAATTTATTTAATTACATTAGATCATTGATAGTTATGTTTTTGGGTATTTTTCGAAATTTTTTTTCTTGAAAGAATTTAAGAAAAGGCAGAGAATTTTAATAGTAATTAATTTACAATACTTATATTGGAACATAGATATTTAAGTTTTTAGGTATTATTCGAAATTCTTTTTCTTGGAAGAATTAAGAAAAGGCAGAGAATTTTAATAGTAATTAATTTACAATACTTATATTGGAACATAGATAGAAATTCTTTTTCTTGGAAGAATTAAGAAAAGGCAGAGAATTTTAACAGTAATTAATTTACAATACTTATATTGGAACATCCATATTTAAATTTTTAAGTATTCTTCGAAATTCTTTTCCTGTGGAGAATTGAAGAATTGAAGAGATAGGAATAAGTTAAATAGGAGAGGATTTTAATAATAATTTATTTAATTACATTAGATTACCGATATTTATGTTTTTGAGTATTTTTGAAATTTTTAGTTTTCTTGGAAAAATTGAGGAAAGGGAGAGAATTTTAATACTAATTAATTTACTTACATTGGAATATGAGTATTTAAATTTTTGGCTGTTCGAAATTTTTTTTCTGTGGAGAATTGAAGAATTGAAGAGATAGGAATAAGGTAAATAGAAGAGGATTTTAATAATAATTTATTTAATTTATTTATTTAATTTATTTAATTTTGGTGGAATTAAGGAAAGACAGGGAATTTTAATAGTAATTAATTTACTTACATTGGAACATCGATATTTAAATTTTTAAGTATTTTTCGAAATTTTTGTTCTGTGAAGAATTGAGGTAAACGAGAGAGGATAATTTAATTGCATCTGAGTTTCCAAAATTTTTTTTTCCTTCAGAGAATCTCTTCAAAATTTGGATTAATGTGACGCTCATCTGGAACTTCAAATTCCTCGAAATAGATAAATAAAACGCGATAGAAGTTTCAATATTTTTTCCAAAATTTTGTTAAAAGTATTTCGCGAATCTCACAAATTTTTCTGAATTTTCTTCATGTAAGTCAAATAATTCATTGGATCGTGTTACAGAAAATTCACGGAGATACCAGAACGCGAAAATTTAACGATAAGTATGAATTTTCATCTTTTTCCAAATTTTTCGGATTCACTATCGGGGAAATGGACTCGTGGAAAGAAATTCACTGTTCTATCGCGTAGATCGATGATTAATCGCGTTTTGTGCAGCCATTTTTGTCGTCGCAGGTGGTGACACGTTTCACAGGTGGATACTATTTATCTCTTTCACTTAACTTCGGTGGCTACCTTCGCGCGTCAAACCTTTTGTGTTCCACAACGCGTGCGGAATCCATTAGTCTACTTTCTTCACTGCTCCTATTTCAACCAAACGACGAATAATGGAAGAATGGACGACCTTCATTCGAAACGCTATTTCTCTTGTCGTTTGCCGTGGATTTTTCGAAACTTTTGTCTCTCAGAGTGTACCATCGTCGATAGAATTTTCACCACCCTTTGTTTATTTCTCCATGAAAAGTTTCCTTTCAATTTTTGTTAAATTGGTTACAGAACTATCTAAACGTTGAATTTATATTTTAATCGATTTCCGCAACACTTTTTCCAAATTTAATATTCGCATCATAAATTTTGTCAAGTGCTTTTGAATAATAATAATAATTTATATTAATTTTGAATTTATATTTTAAGCGATTTCTACAACACTTTCCCCAAGTTTAATATTCGTATTATAAATTTTGTCAAGTATTTGGTATAATAATAATAATTTATATTAATTTAAGTTGATTTTTCATAATTGAAGATGGAACATAATTTGCTGTATCGGATATTTTTAAATATTTTATTAATTTCTTACGACACAATGGATCTGTCAAATTTTTACTATATTCCGCAAGTATATTCTAGATATTTTTCCTCCGTCTTGAAGTACGAGGAAAATATTTTTCTCCGCACGTCGAGTATATATTTCAGAGATATACAAGTCTTATACATTCTGCGTAGAATTCGGGAGTTTGCCCTTGGGACGATATAGGGACAAGGGTGACATTCTGACAACTCCACCTAACTCAGCTTCCGATGATCCTGAAATTTACAAACACTTCTAACACAGGAATAAGAAGAATTATGTGTAGGCTTGTTTCTTTATCTTACGATAAATAATTAATCATTAATCTTGCACTGTAATTTATTTATTAAAAACTGTGTATTGGAATATTATTTAATTTTCATTATTCGATATATTTATCTATTTTATTCGCAATGAAATTAAAAGTTTGCTGGATTTATATATATTTTGAATTCATTATTTCAGTCTCAGGGCGTGTCGTGAAAAGGGGGCTTTATTGCTAGTTAATGTTTTCATTTCTTAATAGCATATGCAGTCAATATTGATGCTGTATCAGTGCTTCATCCTTTCACCCCGTTTTTGAATTAAATATATTAATTTAATCTTAAGATTCATCACGAAAAACTGACTGATTAGATAGTCTCCTCATTTTCCAGTAGTATAAGTAAATAATAGTGACTCCATACCTATATATATCAATGTTTCGTCCTTCCACCTCGTTTAGTCTTTACTAAATATATTATTTCAGTCTATTGTGACTGCAATTCTAATTCATCTTCACGAGGTGCATCATGAAAAACTCACGACGATTTAATTTATTCGTTTTCTAGTAGTATAAGCAGTCAATAGTGATCTCGAATTTACATATATCAATGTTCCGTCCTCCCATCTCGTTTAGTCTATTGAATATATTATTTATGTCTAATGCAGCTGCAATTTTAATTCATCTCCTCGAGATTTATTATGAAAAACTCATGACGAGTTAGTCTCTCGTTTTCTAGTAGTATAAACAGTCAATATTGATCTCGAACTTACATATATCAATGTTTCGTCCTCCCACCTTGTTTAATCTCCATTAAATATATTATTTAAGTTTAATCTGACTGTAATTCTGACTTATCTTCACTAGGTTCATTATGAAAATCTCACAACGAGTTAGTCTCCTCGTTTTCTAGTAGTATAAACAATAAATACTGATACTACATGAGTGCTTCATCCTTCTACCTCGTTTAATCTCCCTTAAATATATTATTTAAGCCTAATCTGACTGCAATTGATATATCTTCATGAGATTTATCAGGAAATACTCACGATGAGTTAGTCTTCTCGTTTTCTAGTAGTATAAACAGTCAATTCTGATCCTATACCTATATCAGTCCCTCATCCTGCCATCTCGTTCAGCCTCTATCTATCTCTAAGCACGACACTTGTATCGAATAACAAAACTTCCAGTACCAAATTCCCAATCTACCAGGCCCACTCGTATAATCGACATTCTCAAAGGCGAAGCTCAAAATCACTCTCACCGATAGCGCACGCTGCTCGGCAAACACTCGCACCCTCTCATCTAACTCGCCTGCGCAGTTTATCTGTTCGACCGAAGAATACACACGTTTCGGAAAATAATTACGCTATTAGCAGGGCCGGAGGATAGCGGAGAGCGTTAAGCGCTATCCGTGTATCGTTAACGTCGGTTGGATCAGGAACGAGAGGGAGCCAGGTTGGGTGAAAAAGCGAGGAAAACGCGGCGGAGACGATAGACCGGAGACGTGTCGGGCAATCAGCAACGCAAACAACCAGGCGCCACGAGCGTGTTCTTCTTCGTCGACCGGTTATCAGCATTATCGTCTTTGTGCTTCCCCCTAGGGTTCTAGCCCGCGCCTCGTCCCGCATTGCGGACTGCGAGGAAGCCGAGAGGATTCGTCAAATCTCCGTTTGGAGAACGCTGGAAGTTCGACTTGGAACGAGTCCAATCTCCTTTCGATAGATCGTCGTGCATCTTCCTCATCCTCGCGATACACCTTCGCGCGAACAGAGACGGGAGAACGTCTGCTGGTCTGGTAGAGGCTGTGTAATGGACGAGATGTAAGTTCCGATAAGATTGAGTTCCAGTGAGAGTTGCATCATCGTTCGTATGATCGCGATGATGCTCCGAGGGGCACGGCGATCGGAAAGTTTACGGAATTATCGCGGAGATTGGATTAATTAATCGCTGGACGCGCAGGCTCGCTCCGCAACGCTTTTAGCGTATTGCCGGCTCGATGGAATTGCGTTTCAACGGTTCTTCTTTTGATGTGGTTCGTTGCTTACTGGCCGACGATGGGATACAATCGCTATAGCGAGACGGCTCGAGCTTGTAGCGAAATTGTTGCAAGACAACGGGGGTTTTTGTGGTCTTTAGGCGGGGCTTGGGATGAAGCTCTTTGAAAGTATTTCGAAGCGGAGGTGGATGGAATTTATATTTAAAGGTCGACGAGAGGGGTTTTATTTCGTTTGCTGTCTGCGTGGAACTGGTTTCACGAGTGAGAGATGGCGAGGTGCGAGCGCGAATGCGTATGGTCTAGCAATAGCGCGAGTGTTGGTACGTGATGTAAGGATACTTGTTTCGCGTAGGTGAGGACGATCTTACGGTTGGAACGTTAGATGACTGTTATGGGAAGAAGGCAGTGGCGGAGAGCGAGAGAGAGAGTGTACACAGTGAGCACAGTGCAGGACAATTATAATTATTAACTTCGTCTATGTATCTCGTAATCGATGATGGTAGTAGTATTTTATAATCGTACATTATCGTCCGATTTACTCGCAGTTTGAAGCGAGCGAAAATTAAATTGTCAAATGTATCGCGTGTATTATAGTTAATGAAAATCAAACTAACGCGGTAGGTGCTGTTCGCATCGAGATTGTTGAGGAATAATAAAGTTCGCTTATTCCTGGTTTAGCTTAGGTTCTTAGATCTCTTCGGTAGCATTTTGAAACAGACTCGGTAGTTTGGATTTACTTAGTTTGAATCGTTGGTTCTGGTGATTCTATTTTATGTTCATATAAAATTGAAATAAGCCATAATTTCAGGCGATGGTTCATAATCATCCTAAAATTGCGGGAAGACGATACATTTTTTATGGTCTTGGTTTCGATTAGGTTCTCAGATATCTTCAGTTTTATTTCGCCTATAATTTAATGTAAGCATCGAAAGCAAATCGACATAATCTAAATAACGATTTAGACTCATCCCGAAATTGTTAAGAGACTAAATTTTTCATGTTCTTCATTTGCAATTAGAATAGGTTCTCGTGTATTTTCAACAATATATCTGCAAGTAGATACATGTATTGAGAAAGCAATATTTGGTTCATTCAATTTTAATATAAGGGCCAACTTAACGTGATGGTCTAAATTCCAATTATAATTATTTTTCACGTTCATTCCATATTAGGTTTTTAATTATCTCTGAGAATATTTGAAGTGAAATGTAATACACAAAATGGTTTCTTCGCTTGCCCCATCGACGATATAAAATAAGGATTATATTTCTAGACGAACAATTGTTAAAATAATAATTAATTAAACACACATTAATCGTCGTTCCATCTATATAAACCAAATTTGATCAAGTAGTTAATGGTAAAATTGACGTGTTCTATTTACGACAAAGGTAGCAAAAAATTTTGCAAGATACGTAAGCAACGTGGTGTCATCGGATCTAACGTGACACAACAAACAATTTGTTATCGTATTCCTGTAGCAGCGATTCGCTCGCACGCGATTCTGCCGGAGATAAAATCTATTCAGAAAATTTTAGCCATTATCCGTAAATGACGCCTCGATGATTTATATTCATGTAGAGATTAAAGATTCATAAAGGAGATTGATTATGCATTTTTAACGCTGCGATTCGTATGCAAATGTGGAGAAAAAGGTTGCACAAAGCAGCGATTGAGCGGTGTTGGAGAAAGTTGCCGCAGTAGATAAGGTCCGCGCGTGGTCAGACATCGCGGGGAGTATGGATGCCATCGATTACGCTTATTTTCTCCCGTGTTAAAGGTTACGAGTTAATGAAAGGCTTGATATAGTAAAAACCGGAGTAAGGTAATCACTTGAAATTGTTTTCGTTTCAGTCCACAATTTTTCATCCATACGTGCAATATTCTATTAAAAATCGCGTGCCAATGGAAGATTGTATTAAATTTTCATTAAATTTAATAATACAATAATTATAATATTAAATAAATTTAATAAGAAGATAAATATTCGTACGTAATTTAAATACTTAAATATATTAATACATACTAGTATATAAATTATTTATAAAATTATTCTACAAAAAAAATTTTATTTTCATATATCCAGCATGATTGTTTTTTTCATTTATAGTTATCGCATGATATCAGAGATTTAAAGTTAATGGATTAAAGTTAATTCATCCATACTTGCAATATTCTATTAAAAATCGCGTGCCAATGGAAGATTGTATTAAATTTTCATTAAATTTAATAATACAATAATTATAATATTAAATAAATTTAATAAGAAGATAAATATTCGTACGTAATTTAAATACTTAAATATATTAATACATACTAGTATATAAATTATTTATAAAATTATTCTACAAAAAAAATTTTATTTTCATATATCCAGCATGATTGTTTTTTTCATTTATAGTTATCGCATGATATCAGAGATTTAAAGTTAATGGATTAAAGTTAATTCATCCATACTTGCAATATTCTATTAAAAATCGCGTGCCAATGGAAGATTGTATTAAATTTTCATTAAATTTAATAATACAATAATTATAATATTAAATAAATTTAATAAGAAGATAAATATTCGTACGTAATTTAAATACTTAAATATATTAATACATACTAGTATATAAATTATTTATAAAATTATTCTACAAAAAAAATTTTATTTTCATATATCCAGCATGATTGTTTTTTTCATTTATAGTTATCGCATGATATCAGAGATTTAAAGTTAATGGATTAAAGTTAATTCATCCATACTTGCAATATTCTATTAAAAATCGCGTGCCAATGGAAGATTGTATTAAATTTTCATTAAATTTAATAATACAATAATTATAATATTAAATAAATTTAATAAGAAGATAAATATTCGTACGTAATTTAAATACTTA
>NW_016913009.1:0-2052 GCF_001483705.2 Eufriesea mexicana | reverse complement strand
AATCGAGAGCCAACGGAAGATTAAATTAAATTTTTATTAAATTTAATAATACAATAATTATAATAATAAATATATCTAATAAGAAGATAAATATATATACGTAATTTAAATACTTAAATATATTCATACATACTAGTTTATAAATTATTTATAAAATTATTCTACATATATAAAATTTTATTTTCACATTTCTAGCATAATTGTTTTTTCCATTTATAGTTATTGCATAGTATCAGAGATTTAAAGTTAATGGAAAATGATGCTAGGAAGATAAAGTTGTGGATAGAAATGGAAACCAATTTCTTGTATATTTTCTAACAGTTAACAAATTAATATATTTATATAATAATATTTAAATATTGACATCAATTCGCGATATAATGTTTTAAACAAAATGATTCACACTTATTAACACATGTTTACTATTTGACGATTCTCATAACTGCTTCATTCTGGCACATTCTTCTAAACATTTTTTAACAACATTCATACTAGATTCCACTCGCACATATTATATTTACATCATCTCAAATGACTTTCATTTATTCTACCTCATTACCTCATTCACACATATAAAACTTACACTCGTGCTCTTATAAAACGAATACACACAAGAGTGATACGTAAACTGGCTATTTGAAATAATTTCTTTTATTCGAGGAATAGCTTGTCGTCTGCGTGAAAAATGTTGTTCGTATAGCGATAGAATAAATTGCCAGGGAATGGATTATTGATTTTCACGAAGATTAGAATGAGTCACAGCGTGAAGCGAATGCAGTTGCATAAAACAGCTACGCGGGTGTTAGATCGAAATCTTAGAGGGGGTGCGCCTGAGCCAGATTGATGTTCCAGCAGGACATCCTTAACGTACCGTGTAATTCGGTCCTTTTTCATTTGGTAACAGTTTGAATCGATCATTCCTCGATGCTGCATCTGTTCCAGTTCATCCATCTATTTTCTATTTTGATTTCCATTCATCTTAATCGTGTCCATAACTCAACCGGAGATATTCGTCCTCCATTCTTCGTTTAATAAAGTAACATTTCCTATTCGATGAATAGGAACCTACTATACCTACACAATAGGTGTTGAGAAAATTATCTCTTATCTATCTTTCAGAAATTTGCGATATTTGACTAGAAAAAGGAAGAAAGATATTTATTATATTGGATATTTATTTAGTAAAAATTGAAATACGAGGCAAAGTAGGGACATCCTGTGGTAATAGTTACATAAATTTTTAAGTATATATACATTGGAATGAGTGGAACAAGTATGCATGGGGGGAAAATATCTAACGAATTCAGGTTATTATGATAAATGAGTATGCGTGTAATGATTGAGGTGTTGTGTGATTTGTGTATGTTAATGTAATGTATGAAAGAAGAAACGAAAAGAATGAAAGTGATTTGGCATAGGTCAGTTGCAATTGAGTTTTAATAGAGTGAATACGTGTGAGCATGTGATAGTGATAAAATAATTATATTTCAATCCAATATTTGTGTTTGATAATTTTTGTAACTAAATAAATAATTGTTCTAATCGTTATTAAATTTCATCCACCACTAACACATCCAAGCATACGACTCTCAGTCGCCATTTAACACTGGAACTACCGATCTTTAGTGGGCACGTTTAACTATAACGTGCACAGATTATAGTAATTAACAGCGGTACGATGAATATCAGTGAATATATTGATTACAGTTCTTTCTTAATATGAGTAGATACCAATTTTATTCTTAAAGCAGATATATGTGTTCGGTGATTGCAAAAAGGAAAATTCTGGGACCAGTCATTTTCACTGGGTTGGTAGTTCTAGTGTTAATCAGATTTTAAAGATCTGTCTTCAAAGTTTTGAAATTATCGTCGACTTTATGGCAAAACTCTGCGAATTACTATGTTTATGTAACGAAAAGATCGTCCAATGCAAAGGGTTAATTTTAGCTACGAATATTTCATTGAAATCGAAGATAACCAGTCAAAGGAAAAATTAATTTTTGTCTTCTATAGTGATTTATTTACCACCGATACAATCTTTTCCTTAACTCT
>NW_016913008.1:0-657 GCF_001483705.2 Eufriesea mexicana | reverse complement strand
GGTTGGACGGGTTTATGGTTGTATGTATGTGTGCACGTATGGGTGTACGAATGTTTGGATGTATGGATGCATGGACGTATCGATGTATGTATCTATGGATGTATGGATGGATAGATGTATGGAACGATGGATGTATGGATGGGTGCTTGTATGAATGGATGGATGTATGGTTCGTTGGATGTATGGAAAGGTGGATGCATGTATGGATGGATGTGTGGAATGATGGATGTATGCATGGATGTATGTATGGGTGTATATATGGATGTATGCATGGATGTATGTATGGATGGATGAGTGTATGGGTGGATGGGTTTATGGATTTAGGATGGATGTATGGATGGATGGCTGTATGGATGGGTGGTTGTATGGATTGGTGGACGTATGGATGGATGTGCGTATGGAAGGATGGAAGCACCGATGGATATATGTATGGATAGATGGCTGTATAGTCGGATGGATGTATGCATGGATGTATGTATGGATGTTTGTATGGATGTATGTATGGATGTATGGATGTATGTGAGGATGTATGTATGGATGTATGTATGGATATGTGGATGGATGTATTAACTGATACATGTATAGATTTATGGGTGCGTCTATGGAAGGGCGTATGTATGGATGCATGTATGGATGGATGTATGGAGGCATGTGCGG
>NW_016913007.1:0-1331 GCF_001483705.2 Eufriesea mexicana | reverse complement strand
ACTGGTTCCGAATGTCGGAAAAGTGTACTGAACGAAAACACTGGAAGATTGATCATATTACAGAATTAGAAGGAGAATCGGGACATAATGTAGTATGAAATTTTTAAATAAACGTTTGTGAATAGACACTTATTCCATTGTAGGTTTAGCGTTAAATGAAAACATTCGTCATACGTATAGATGTAAGGAATCGGAGGGAACATATTTTTCTTTTACTTATGGATATGTACAAGTATGTGTAAGTAAGATATCGTGGAAGGTAGAAGGGGAAAGGTAAATGTTAAATTTGACATGGAAGAATCCCCAAATTATACCTCCTATTGGTATCGATATGGTATGGAGAACGTACTGTAGGTTAAAGGTAATTCACTTTCATCTTCATCTTCCCACTATTTGCTATAACCACTCTACTAATAGAGGATTAACTAAAGCAGCTTTAATTAGGGCATTGCTTCCTTTTGATATTCGTTATGCATCTAATACAATATAAATATGATAATTTCGAATCAACCAATATTTCATTCCAATTTTCTTATAAAGCAGCACAACCTTTCACGCTTTTATGCAAGTACAATACATTATCTTAGTTCCACGTAAAGCTGCACTCAAACACGTTATATATGAATAACATTAATACAAAGTTCTGTCCGAAAGATACTCAAAATTTACAATTCCAGAAGTATTTACTGGGACTGGTCGTTCTAATTGTTTGTATGCAAGATAAAATCATGCTGCACCGATTGCATTAGTTAGTAATAATTATAATAACTGTATTTCTCGAGAAACTGCCTTTTAATTCAGAATAATCAAGACGACGGGCTTTCAAAATCCACGAAACAGAAGTGGCATGTATATTTTAGCGAATAAGTGCCGTGGCAGAAACCTCTAGTTAATGGTTCCGTCAAGCCCGGCTCGAAAGTATATATTTACAGCAGCCGAACGTACTCCAGTCGCTCATATTTCTTCAAATCACGCGTCTATTCGCACATCTTTCCCACGATGAGGGGAATTAGTAATAGACACGACGTTTCGTTCGAAAATTGCAGGAAGGACGCCTCGGATTCTACTTTGTTTAAGGGCAAACGCCGCTGTGTCCTAGAGCCGAACACGCCCACCGGAAGCCATGTTGCTCGCAGGCATGCAAAAGGAAATAGGGCCAAGTAACTGGAGCAGCTCTATCATGGAGCACCGTTACCTACTTCTTGTCGCCGGCTCGCGGCGTATATATTAGACTCGCCTTCTACAAGCGGAAAATACCCGTTCGTTGTCGTAGGCAGTGCGCCCTAGCGCGACGACAATGCTATGTTCCGGCGTCGTAAACACGGTACGTG
>NW_016913006.1:0-480 GCF_001483705.2 Eufriesea mexicana | reverse complement strand
GGAATTTTTTCACCTTATTTATGTAAGGCAGTTTGCTCACCACGATATTATTCGAAAATGTCAATAAAACTGAATTTTCCAGGCAGAGTCTGTTGCACGGCAATGGCCATAGTACGCCAATGGTATATTTCCCCCCTATTTATGCAAGGAGCTTTGCACACCACAATATTAGCCGAAAATGTCAATAAAATTTTAATTTTCCACTAAGATTCTGTAGCATTGCAATATCTATAACACGCCAATAGTATCTTTCCTCCTTATTTATGCAACAAAGATATCTCACCAAGATACTAGATGAAAATGTTAATGAAAATGGATTTTCCAAACTGATTATATATCACTGAAATGGCTATAGGACGTCAATAGGATCTTTCCTCCTCATTCATGCAAGAAAGTTTGCTCGCGCCGATATTGGTCGAAACTGTGAATATAATTATATTTTCCAGCCAGATACTATAGCACTGCAACGGCTATAGAACG
>NW_016913005.1:0-508 GCF_001483705.2 Eufriesea mexicana | reverse complement strand
TGATTATGATATCTTTGACTTTTGTGCCCTGCACGTCAGTTCGGCGGATTTCTGCCCTCTGCAGTGCTCTAGTGTATTATGCTTTGCTGTATTATGCTTTGCACTTGCGAGCTAAGCAACAGTGGTCTTGGCACATTGGGTTGAGTCAGGTTACGTTTGAATATGTTACGTTTGGTTAGGTTAGGAAGGTGTAGCATTGGCTTTTGTGCTGTACGCCGCTATTCGGTGGATTTCTGCGCTCTACTGCGATTTAATATTCCCTGCTTTGCTTTGGGAATACCAGAAATAGTGGCCGCGGCGCGTTAAGTTGTGTTAGGTTACGCTTGGTTAGATTAGGTTTGCTGTGACAAGTTGGGATATGTTTTACTCTTGTTCCATACCCTGCCTTTCTATGGACCTCTGCATTCTACTCATCTCTAATATGCCTTGCTTGGCGATGGGCACTCCAGCCATTGTGGGAATAATCACGTCAGGTTGAGACTGGTTAAGTTTGTTTGGGTTAGGTTAG
>NW_016913004.1:0-787 GCF_001483705.2 Eufriesea mexicana | reverse complement strand
GGACCAATTTTCTCTGTCATATTCTGCCTGTCCCTGGGTTCGCCAGCAATAGCGGTCGTGGCACGTCAGGTTGAGCTATGTTACGTTTGGTTGCATTGATGTTTATCAGGTTATGTTATGTTAGGCTACTGAAGGTAAGGATAGGTTAGGGTATCTTTGACTTTGTCTTTTATGTAGTAGTGCGGTGGCTCCCTGCGCCCTACCGCGCTCCAGTATGCTCTGTTCGGCTTTGTGGATGTGATCAATAGTGGTATCGGCAGGTTAGATTGAGTTAGGTTACGTTTCGTTTGGTAATGTTTGTTTGGGTTGGGATTGGATAGCTTCGACTTTCTTGGCAAGGACAGTTGTTTTGTGGATTACTGCCATCTACCCTGCTCTACTCTACTCTGCTCGACCCCGAGGAGGCCAGCAATTGTGGTCGCTGCACGTTAGGCTGAGACTGATTACGTTCACTTGTGTTAGGTTCCTCGGGGTTAGGCCAGTATAGCTTTGACATATGTGCTCAAAACTGATATTCTATGGTCTTCTGGGCTCCACTTCGCTCTATAATGCTCTGCTTGTCCATGGAGACGCGAACAATGGTGCTTGCGGCACGTTATCTTGTGTTACGTTACGTTGGGTGAGGTTAGGTTACGTAGGTTAGGATAACTCTCACTTCTGCGCTTTACAATGCAACGCGTCGGATATCTGCGTTCTATTGTTCTCGCTGGATACGTGGAAGTCGGCAACAGTGGTCTGGGTGCTTTAGGTTTGTTTAGGTTACGTTTGGTTACGTTGCGCTTGGCGA
>NW_016913003.1:0-2737 GCF_001483705.2 Eufriesea mexicana | reverse complement strand
AAAATCCAATTTTATTGACATTTTCGACTGATATCGTGGTGAGCTAACTTTCTTGCATAAATAAGAAGCAAGTATTCTATTGGCGTGCCATAGCCATTGCAATGCTATAGGATCCGGCGGGAAAATTCTGTTTTATTGACAGTTACGACTAATATCGTGGTGGGTTAGCTTTCGTGCATAAATAAGGAGGAAAGATATTTGTGGCGTGCTAAAGCCGTTGCTATGCTATAGAAAATGACTGGAAAATTCAATATTATTGATAGTTACGACGAATATCGTGGTGGGCTAGCTTTCGTGCATAAATAAGGAGGAAAGACTCTACTGGCGTGCTATTGCCATTGCAATGCTATAGAGTCTGTCTGGAATATTCAATTTTATTGACATTTTCGACTAATATCGTGGTGAGATAACTTTCTTGCATAAGTAAGGAGGAAAGCTTCTATTGGCGCGCTATAGCCACTGCAATTCCAGAGGATCTGCCTGGAAAATTCAATTTTAATGACATTTTCGATTAATATCTTGGTGAGCAATCCCACTTGCATAAATAAGGATGAAATATACCATTGGCGCGCCATAGCCATTGCAATGCAACAGAATCATGCCGGAAAATACATTTTAATTGACATTTTCGACTAATATCGTGGTGAAATAGCTGTATTGCATAAATAAGGATGAAATATTCTATTGGCGCGGAATGGCCATTACAATGCTATAGAATCTGCCTGGAAAATTCATTTTTATTGACATTTTCGTCTAATATCCTGGTGAAAAAACTGTATTGCATAAATAAGGATGAAATATTCTATTGGAGCGCTGTGGCCATTACAATGCTACAGAATATGGCTGGAAAATTCAATTTTATTGACATTTTCGGCTAATATCGTGGTGACCTAACTTCCTTGCATATATAAGGAGGAAAGATTCTTCTGGCGTGCTATAGCCATGTCGATGCTATAGAATCAGGCTGGAAAATTCAATTTTATTGACATTATCGACTACTATCGTGGCGATCTTACTTTCTGGCATATATAAGGCGGAAAGTCTCCAGTTCCGTGCTATAGCGACTGCAATTCCATAGAATCTGGCTGGAGAATACTATTTTATTGAAATTTACGGCTAATATTGTGGTGACCTAACTTTCTTGCATATATAAGGAGGAAAGATTCTACTAGCGTGCTATAGCCATTGCAATGCTATAGAAACTGGCGGGAAAATTCAATATTATTGATAGTTACGACTAATATCGTGGTGGGCTAACTCTCGTGCATAAATAAGGAGGAAAGAATCTAGTGGCGTGCTATAGCCACTACAGTGGTATAGAATCTGCCTGGAAATTCCGATTTTATTGACATTTTCGTTTAATATCGTGGTGAGCAAACCCACTTGCATAAATAGGGATCAAATATTCTATTGGCGTGCTATAGCCTTGGCAATGCTATAGAATATGGTTGGAAAATTCAGTTTTATTGACATTATCGGCTACTATCGTGGCGACCTAACTTCCTTGCATAAATAAGGACGATAGATACTATTGGCGTGATATAGCCATTGAAATGCAGTAGAATCTGGCTGGAAAGTTCAATATTATTGACGTTTTCAACTAATATCGTGGTGACCTACCTTCCTTGCATAAATAAGGACGATACATACTATTGGCGTGACATAGTCATTCGATTGCTATAGAATCTGGCTGGAAAATTCAATATTATTGATGTTTTCGACTAATTTCGTGGAGGGCTAGCTTTCGTCCATAAATAAGGAGGAAAGACTATTGTGGCGGGCTATAGCCATTGCAATGCTATAGAATCTGGCAGGAAAACACATTTTTATTGACATTTTCGACTAATATCGTGGTGAAATAACTGTATTGCATAAATGAGTATGAAATATTCTATGGCGCGCTATGGCCATTACAGTGCTATAGAATCTGGGTTGAAAATTCAATTTTATTGATATTTTCGGCTAATATCGTGGTGACCTAACTTTCTTGCGTATATAAGGAAGAAGGATTCTACTGGCATGCTATTGCCATTGCAATGCTATAGAATCTGTCTGGAATATTCAATTTTATTGACATTTTCGACTAACATCGTCGTCAGCAAACCCACTTGCATAAAAAGGGATGAAATATACTATAGGCGTGCTATGGCTATAGCCGTGCTATAGAATCTGGCTGGAAAATTCAATTATATTCACATTATCGACTACTACCGTGGCGACCTATCTTCCTTGCATTTATAAGGAGGAAAGATTCTATTGGCGTGCTGTAACCAATGCAATGAGACCAAATACGGCTGAAAAACTCAATTTTATTGACATTTTCGACTTACACCGTGGAGACATACCTTTCTTGCACAATTAAGGACGATAGATACTATTGGCGTGCTGTGGCCATGGCTATGCTATAGAATGTGCCTGGAAAATTCGATTTTAATGACATTTTCGACTAATATCGTTGTCAGCAAACCGACTTGCATAAATGGGGATGAAATATTCTATTGGCGTGCTATAGCCTATGAATCTGGCTGGAGAATACTATTTTATTGACATTTACGACTAATATCGTGGTGACCTAACTTTCTTGCATATATAAGGAGGAAAGATTCTACTAGCGTGCTATAGCCATTGCAATGCTACAGAAACTGGCTGGAAAACTCAATATTATTGACAGTTACGACTAATATCGTGGTGGGCTAACTTTCGTGCATATATAAGGAGGAAAGATTCTACTGGCGTG
>NW_016913002.1:0-4135 GCF_001483705.2 Eufriesea mexicana | reverse complement strand
CCAAGCAGAAAATATTAGAACGCAGTAGATCGCAGAAATCCGTGAATAGCAGTGTACAGCACAAAAATAAAACATACCCCAATCCAGCCTGACCGATCCTTACCTACCCAAACGTAGCGTAACTCAACATACTGTGGCGAGGCCGATGTTGCTGGCTCACTCAGAGCCCGGCAGAACGTGTTCTAACACAGTAGAAGGCAGAAATTCACCGAATACCGGAGTATAGCACAAAAGTCTAGGCTATCGTTTCCTAACCTAGCCAAACTTAACGTAAGCGTACGTAACACAACACAAGTCAATGCGCCGAGATCAATATTGCTGGCCCCCAAAGAGCCAAGTAGAAAATATTAGAGCACAGTATAGCGCATAATCCCGCCGCATTGAAGTGTGCAGCACAAAAGTCAGAGATACCCTGACCTAACATGTCCTAACCGAACCTGTTCGTACTTAGAGTAACTTAACATAACCTTACAAGACCAATATTGCTGGCTTCTCCAGAGCCAAACGGAGCACATTAGAGCACATTATAGCGCAGAAAGCCACCCCATTGCAGTGAATAGCGCAGAAGTCGAAGATATCCTATCATGACGTGACCATGACTGACCTAACGGAGCGTAGCATAGCACATCACATCGTGCCGTGCCACTGCTGCAGGCACCCCAAAGCAAGCACAATATGGTAGAGCACAGTAGGACACAGGAATCTACGACATAATAGAGTATAGTATGAAAGTCAAAGCCATCCCCACCAAGCTTAAACTAAAGTAATCAAATCAAACGAAAACTAACTCAATCAATCGTGCCACGACCACCACTGCTCGCTCCCCAGAGTCGAGCGTAGTATAGTAGAGCAACTTAGAGCTCGGAAATGCACCGAATAGCAGTGTACAGCACAAAAGTCAGAGAAACTAAACCCTAACCAAATCTTCCTAACCTAACCCAAAAATACGTAGCATAGCTAAAACAAATGCGCCGAGGCCACTACCACTGGCCACCGCCGGGCCCGACAGAGAGTATTAGAGCACGATAGAGCGCCGAAATCCAACGAACAGCAATGTATACCACAAAAGTCAAAGTAGGGTATCCTAACCTAGCCAGACTTAACATACAAACGTAACTTAAGTAAACCTAACATGACGAGGCCACTATTGCTCGCCTCCACAGAGAAAAGCGGAATGCAATATAGCAAAGTGGAGCGCAGGTATCCACAGAATGGTAGTGAACAGTAAAAGGGTCGAAAGTATCCAAACCGAACCAGACCTACCCTAACATTACCAAATGTAGCATATCCCAACGTAACGAGCCGCGACCACTACTTCTGGCGTCCATAGAGCCAAGCAGAATATATTAGAACACAGTAGATCACAAGAATCCACATGATAACAGTGTGTAGCGCGAAAGTCAAAGCTATTCTAACTAAACATAGCCTCACCTGACCTAACCAATCATAACATAACACAACCTAACGTGCCACTTCCACTATTTCTCGCAACCACATAGTCGAGCGGAGTATAGTAGAGCTGTGTAGAGCGCAGAAATCCACCGAGGATCCGAGTATGTTACAAAGTCTACAGCTGCTGAAATCCCCAGAGCCAAGCAGAATGCTGTAGAGCAAAGCAGACCGCAGGAATCCACTGAATAACTGTGTATAGCACAAAAGACTAATTTACCCTAACCAAATATAGCCCAAACAAACCTTACATAGCCAAACGTAACCTGACCCAGCATAAGGTGCCGCGACCACTATCACTCGCCTCGCCAGAGCCGAGCAGAGTATAGTAGAGCAATGTGGAGCGCATGAGTCCACCGAATAGATGTGTTTGTTACAAAAGTCGTGGGTAACCGGACATAACCTGCCATAACCTAGCCCAACCAAACGTAGCATAACTGAGCATAAAGCCGCGACCGCTGCTGCTGGCATCCCCAATGCCACGAAGAATGTAGTAGAGCTGTGCAGGGAGCGGGGAACAACCGAAAAGCAGTGTGTAGCGTAAGAGTCATATAAATACTATCCAAGCCGTCCCAGCCTACCATAACAAAACGTAAGATATCCCAACCTAACGAGCCGAGACCACTATTACTGGCCGCCCCAGATCCATTCGGAACATATGAGAGAGCAGAACGGGGAGAAATTCTCCGAACTGCGGCGAACGTCACAAAAGGATAAGCAATTCTGTCCTAACGTGTCCAACGTTTTCACATTCGATCGTAGCTTAACCGAACGTCGCGCGCCGAGACCAAAACTGCTGGCCACCCAGATCCAAGCAGAATATGTGAGAACGCCGTAGAGCGCAGAAATCGGAGGACAGCAGTTTGTAGCACGGATGTCCGTTCCATCCCATGCTAACTCCACCATACGGAACATAACCAAACACGGCATAGGTCAGCCGTACGTGCCGAGACCACAATTGCTGGTCTCCCAGAGCAAAGCATAATACACTAGAGGACAGCAGAGCGCAGACATCCAACGCATTGCATTCCATAGCACAGAAGTGAAACGTACACTGCCCTAACATGACCAAACCTAACCTACCCAAACGTAGCGTAGCCAAACATAACGTGACCAGACCAATATTGCTGGTCTACCCAGCGACAGACAGAGCATACTAGAGGACATTACAGCGCAGACATCCACCGAATAGCAGTGTACAGCACAGCAGTCCACGTAGCCACTCCTAACCTAGTCAAACGTAACATATCCAATCGGAGAGCAAACCAACTTTTCACGACGTGACCGTTATTGCTGGCGCCCACAGAGACAAGCAGAGTGTGCTAGAGCACAGTGGAGCGCAGAAATCCACCGCATTGCAGTGAATATCATAAAAGCAGTAGATACCCTAGCAGATCATGACCTAACCCAACCTAACCAAACGTAGCATAGCTCAACGTAACGTGCCGCGACCACTGCTTCTAGCCTCCATGAAGCATAGCAGAATATAGTAGAGCACCGTGGAGCACATAAATCCACCGAATAACGGTGTATAGAACGAAAAACAGAGCTATCCTAACCAAACTTAGCCGAACATAACCTAACTAAACGTAACCTAACAGAAACTAACGTCCCGCGACCGCTATTGATCGCCTCCCCAGTGTCGAGCAGAGTACAGTAGAGCAATGTGGAGCGCAGAAATCCAACGAATTGCAGTGTACAGCACAAAATTCGAAGATATGCTAACCTAACCTTGCATAACATAGCCTAACCAAACGTAGCATAACCCAACATAACGTTCCGCGACCGTTATGCATGGCCTTCATTGAGCCGAGCAGAGTATATCACAGCACACTAGGGCGCAGAAATCCACCACTTTGCAGTGTATACCACAAAAGTCAAACATTTCCTGACATAACCTTACCATACCTAACCCACCAAAACGTAATGTAAGTGAAAATAACATGACGAGACAAGTATTGCTGGAATCCGCAGAGCCAGGCAGAGCATGGTAGAGCAACTTAGAGCGCCGGATTCCACGGAATAGCAGTGAATAGCACAGATATCAAAGTTGCCTTTCCTAACCTAACCTAACGTAACACGTACAACCTTAGCATGAATAAACCTAACATGAACAGACCACTATTGCTGGCCTCCACAGGAAAAAGCAGAATGCACTAGAGCACAGTAGAGAGCAGAAACCTGACGAATGGCATTGCATGGCAAAAAAATCAATGACTGCCTCTCCAAACCTAACCAAACGTAACACAACCAAACATAACCTAACTCAATCGATCATGACGCGACAGCAATTGCTGTCCTGCCCAGAGCCAAGCAGAACATATTAGAGGAGAGTAGAAAACAAAAATATATAGAATCGCAGTGTATAGCGGAAAAGTCAAAGTTATGGTGCCCTAACCTAACCGAACTTGACATAACCAAACGTAACCTAACTATGCCTAACGTGCTGCGACCACTAATGCTGGCTCTCCAGAGTAGTCTAGAGTATACCAGCGCACAGAAGAGCGCGGAAGTCCACCGAGCAGCAGTGTTTTCCACGAAAGTGAAATATATCCGTACCTAAACCAAACCAGCACAGCCTAACAGAACGTAGCATAACTCAACCTAACGTGCTCATTGCACGATTCCTGTCGGCTCCAGAGACAGGCACAGCATATTAGAGCAGAGTAGAGTGCAGAGAACTTCC
>NW_016913001.1:0-233 GCF_001483705.2 Eufriesea mexicana | reverse complement strand
TCATAGCGATAATAGTCGAGAATATCAATAGAGTAGAACATTTCAGTCATATTCTATTGCAATTCAATGGCTATGGGATACCATTATAGTCTTTCCTCCTTATTTATGAAGAAAAGATTTCTCGCCACCATATTAGTCGATAAGGAGCTTTCCGGTCAGATTCTATTGTCACACAACGGCTACAGCATTCCAATGGAATCTTTCTTTCGTATTTATTCAGAAAAGCTTTCTCA
>NW_016913000.1:0-630 GCF_001483705.2 Eufriesea mexicana | reverse complement strand
TTCGGCTATGCTACGCTTGGTAAGGTTAGGAGAGGGTACCTTGACCTTTATGCTATACACCGCAATTCGGAGGATTCCTGCGATCTACTGCGCTCTAGTCTGCTCTGCTTGGCTCTGGGGATGCAGGAAACAGTGGTCTCGCCGCGTTAGGTTGAGATAAGCAATGTTCCGTTGTTGTGTTACGTTTCGCTACGTTGGGATTGGGTGTTTGCGACTTTTGTGCTATGCACTGCGTATCTATGGACACCAGCGCTCTACTCTCCTCTAATACGTTCTGCTTGGCTCTGAAGAGGGCAGCAATGGTGGTCTTGCCACGTTAGGAACAGATGCGTTTCGTCCGCTCTCGTTACGTTTGGTCCGGTTGGGGGAGTATAGCTGCGATTTTTGTGCTATACACTGCAATTGGGTGGATTTCCGCGCTCTATATTGCTATACTATGATCTTCGTGTATCTCGGCAGCCCAGCGATAGTGTCACGGCTCATTAGGTTGGGTTAGATTAAGTTTGCTTAGGCTAGGTTGCGATGTGTTAGGTTAGGATAGCTTCGACTTTTATGCTACACACTGAAGTTCTATGGACTTATGCGCTATTCAGTGAGCTATCACGCATTGCTAGCCACTGTGGACATCAG
>NW_016912999.1:0-202 GCF_001483705.2 Eufriesea mexicana | reverse complement strand
CTTGCCATTGGATTGAAGGCGTTAGGCGATGTATTCACCAAGCTATAACAGATTATAGATCATCAATAGCCCTATTTTCTGGCAAGTAGATGGGTGTACTTGCCATTGGATTGAAGGCGTTAGGCGATCTATTCACCGAGCTATAACAGGTTATTGACTTTGAATTGACCTATTATCTGGCAAGTAGATGGTTGTACTTGCC
>NW_016912998.1:1750-6920 GCF_001483705.2 Eufriesea mexicana | reverse complement strand
AAAAAAGCTAACGTGCCGCGACCGCTATTGCTTGCCAACCCAGGGCCATGCGGAACAGAGGCCAGAAGGGCGTAAAAATCCATAGAATCGCAGTGTATAGCAGAAAAGTCAAAGATATGCAAGCCTTACATATTCCCACGTATATTAACCAAACACAAAATAACTAAATCTAACATTCCGCGGCCACTATTTCTGGCCTCCCCAAAGGAACGCAGTGCATACAGAGCGCAGCAGATCGGAGCAACGCACAGAAAGGCAGTGTGTAGCACAGAAATCACTGGTACCATATCCTAACCTAATCAATCTAACGCTTTCTAATCAATCTAACGCTTCCAAATGTTACCAAACTCAACCAAACGTGCCGACACAACTATTGCTGGACTCCTAAGAGTCAAGCACAACATAATACAGTAGAAGAGGGCACAGAAATCCATAGAATCGCAGTGTATAGCGGAAAAGTCAAAGATATTCAAACCCAGCCCAAAGTAACCTAACCTAATCCAACGTAGCAAAAGCTGAACGTAACGTGCCGCGACCACTATCGCTGACCCCACCAGGGTCAAGTAGATCAGTGTGGAGCGCAGTGGAGGGCAGGAATCCACCGAAAAACTGTGTATAGCACTAAAGTCTTGCTATCCTATCCTAAGATACCCAAACGTAATATAACCAAACGCAACCAAACTCAACCTAACGTGCTGAGAACACTCTCGCTGGCTTCCCCAGGTCCAAGGAGAATATACTAGAGCACAGCAGAGGCCAGAAAGCAACCAAATGGCAGCGCAAAAGTCAATGCTACCATATCTTAGCATAACCAAACGTAACATAGCAAAGCGTTGCATATCTCGAACTAGCGGGCCGAGACCACTATTGCTGGCCTCCCCAGATTCAAGCAAAATATACTAGAGAAAAGTGGAGCGCAGAAATCCGCCGAACAACAGCCTATATCACGAAGGTCGAAGCAATCCAAACCTAACCCTAACAAGCATGACCTAGCCAAACGTAGCCTACCTCAATCTGACGTGACGAGAACTCATTTACCGGACTCCGCAGAATCGAGCGGAGTACAGTAGTGTAATGTAGGGAGCAGAAACCCACCTAATAGCGTTGTATAGCACAAAAGTCGAAGCCATACTATCCTAACCTAACCAATCGTAGCATTGCCATACGTAGCCTAGCACAACCTGTCGTGCCATGACCACAATTGCCGGCCGCCCCAGTGTCGATCAGTGTATAGTAGAGCAGAGGAGAGCGCAAAAAGCCACCAAATATCAATGTATAGCACAAAAGTCAAGCATAACCTCACCTAACCAGACCTAACCCTTCCTAACCAAGCATAGAGTAACTGAACCTAACGTGACGCTACAGCTATTGCTGGCTTCCCCAGAGACGAGCAGAATATGATAGAGCACAGTAGAGCCCGGAAGTCCACAGAATATCGCTGTTGAGCGCAAATGTCAAGGCTACCCTAACCTAACCGATCCAAACCTAACCTAACCGAACGTAGCCTAACAATTCCTAGCGTGCCGAAACCCCTACTGCTGCCCTCCACAGATCCAAGCAGAACATATTAGAGGAGAGCAGGGAGCAGAAGTCTATAGTATCGCTGTGCATAGCACAATATTCGAAGCAACCCTATCTTAACATAGCCAAACGTAACAATACCCGAAGGTCGTTTAATTCAACCTAACGCGCCGAGAGCGCTATCGCTTGCATCCCCAGGGCCAAGCAGAATACGCAAGTTCACAGCAGAGCTCAGTACACCTTCGCATTGCAATGTGTAGCACAAAAGTCAATGGTATCATAACCCTACATGTCCTAACATAACCTAACCTAACGTAGCCTTACTAAGCATAATGTGAGGAGAACACCATTGCTGGCCTCCCCAGGCACAAGCAGAGTATATTCGAGCAATGCGGAGCGTAGGGATCCACCGAGTAGTGGCGTATAGCACAAAAGTCAAAGCTATCCTATCCTAACATGTCCAACCTTAACATAAACAAACGTAACATAAATCCTCCTAACGTGCCGAGGCATCTATTGCAGCCAACCTCGGAGCCAAGCAGAACATATTAGTGGAGAGTAGAGCGCAAAATTCCACGGTATCGCAGTTCATAACACAGCAGTCGAAGTTACCCTATCCTAACATAGCCAAAGGGAACGTAATCGAGGTTAGCATAACTCAACCTAACGCGCAGAGACCTCTATTGCTTGCCTCCCCAGGGCCATGCAGAATATACTAGGGCGCAGTAGAGCGCAGTAATCCAGCGCAATGCAGCGCGCAGCACAAAAGTTAAGGATATCCAGACATAAACTCTCCTAACCGAACCTAACCAAACGTAGCCTAACTAAACGTAACACGAGGAGAATACTGTTGCTGGCCAAGATAGCCAAACGTTATCTACCTCAACCTAACGGGCTGAGACTACTATTGCCGGGCTCCCAGAGCCAAACAGCAGATAGTGGAGCAATTTTGAGCGTAGAGATCCGCCGAATAGCAGTGTATAACGCAAAAGACATAGCTATACTCTCCTATCCTAACCAGCCGTAACATTGCGATACGTAGCATAACACAACCTGTCGTGCCCCGACCGCTATTGCTGGCCTCCCCAGAGTCGAGCAGTGTATAGTAGAGCAGAGTAGAGTGCAGGAAGCCGCCAAATAGCAGCGTATAGCACAAAAGTCAAAAATGCCCTAACCTAACCAAAGCAAAAGTAGAATAGACAAACTAAGCGCGCCGCGAACACTATTGCTGGCTCCCCGAAAGACAAGCTGAATCTGATAGAGCGCAGTGGAGCACAGAAATCCATAGAATATCAGTGATTATCACATAAATCAAAGCTATCCCAACAAAACCCATCCCAATCTAGCCTGACCTAACCAAACCAAACGTAACCCAAATCAACTTAGCGTACCGCGGACACTATTGCTGGACTCCCCAGGGCAATGCAGAACATATTAGAGGAGAGTATGGCGCAGAGATTCATATAATCTCAGTGTACAGCAGAAAAGTCAAAACTATCCAGACCTTACCCATGCTAATGTAAACTCACCTAACGCACCCTGAAACAACCTGACAAGCTGCGGCCACCATTTCAGGGCTACCAAGGGCAAAGCAGAGCATATTAGAGTACAGCAGAGCGCAGAAGTCCACCGAAAAGCAGAATGTAGAACAAAAGTCAAAGGTAACCTGTCCTAATCTAACCAATCGTAACACTACCAAACGTAACGTAACTCAAACCAATGTCCCTACACCACAGTTGCTGACCCCCACAGAGCCAAGCCGAATATTCTAGAGCACAGTAGAGCGTAGAAAACCGACGCAGTGTTGCGTAAAGCAGAATAGTATGAAATATCCTAACCAAGCCTGACATAACCCAACACAACCAAACGCAACCAATCCCTATCTAACCTGCCTAGCCCACTATTTCTGGCCTCCGCGGGGACAAGTAGAACATACTCGTGCACGGCAGCGCGCAGGAATCCAGCGAGCATCTGTTTATACCACGAAAGTCGAAGCTATCCAAACCTAACACAAACTAGCATACCCTTACTAAACATAGCATAACACAACTTGCCGCGCCGAGACAACTGTTACTGGCCACCCCAGAGACGAACAGAGTAGAATAGGGCACAGTGGAGTGCATAGATCCTGTGACTAGCAATGTACAGCGCAAATGTCAAAGCTACACTATCCTAACATATCAAAACGTGACATAAGCAGACGTAACGTAACCCCAACTGAAGGTCCACGAACGCTATTACTGGCCTCACAAGAGATAAGCAGAGTATAGCAGAGCAATGCAGAACGCTCAAATCGTCCGAATATCGGTGAAAAGCACAAAGCTCAAAGCTATCCTAACCAAGCTTCACCAAGCCTAACCTATCCAAACGTAACGTATCCAAACGTAACGTAACTCAACCTGACTCGCCGCGGCCGCTATTTCTGGCCTCCCCAGAGCAAAGCCGGGCGAACCAGGGCTCAGCAGAGCGGAGAAATACACGGAAAGGCAGCGTGCTGCGCTAGAGTCAAAAGTACACTATCCTAACATAGCCAATCGCAATGATATCAGACGCAAGCAAAATTCGAACCAGCGTGCCGCAACTACTGCTGCTGACCTCGCAATGGTCTCGCAGGTTAGAGTAGAGCAGAGTGGAGGGCAAGGAACCACCGAATAACCGTGTATAGCACGAAAGTCAGAGATACCCTAGCCAAACCAAACCTAAATTAACCTAACCATACGTATCCTAACTGAACATGACGTGCCACGGCCGCAACTGCTCGCCATCACAGGGTCGAGCATATTATAGTAGAGCAGTGTAGAGCGCAGAAATCTACCTGAGTAGCGGTGTATGTTACAAAGGTCGAGGATATCCTGACCTAACCTGGCCTAACCTAACGCAACGAAACGTAACATAACTCAGCCTAACGTGCCGATACCAATATCACCGGCCACCCCAGAGCCGAGCAGAACATATTGTAGGGCAGTAGGGCACAGAAATCCGCCGAATGGCAGAGAATGGCATGAAAGTCTAAGATGTTCTGCTCTAACATAACCAAATCCGTCACATGCAAACGTATCCAAACTAAACCTGACGCGCCGAGACAACTATTGCTGACCTCCACAGAGACAAGTAGAGAGCAAGAGAGCACAGTAGCTCGCAGAAACCCTCCGCATTGCAGTGAATAGCGCAAAAGACGTAGATATCCTAGCTTAACGTGACCTATCCTGACCTAACCCATCGCAGCATATCCAAATATAACGTGCAGCGACCGCTGCTCCTGGCCTCCCAGTAACCTAGCAGAATGTAGCAGAGCGCAGTCGATCGCAGGAGAACACCGAATAACAGTGTATAGCACGAAAGTCAAGGCTATCCAAGCAATACTTAGCCTAACCCAACCTTACCAAACGTAACCTAATTCAACCTAACGTGCCGCGGCCGCTATTGCTCACCTCTACAGACCGAAGCAGAAAATATTAGAACACGGTAGAGCGCAGAAATACACGGAGAGTAGTGTATAGCGCAAAAGTCAAGCACATCCTGACATAACCTGACATCACCTAAGCTACCCAAACGTAGAGTAACCCAACACAACGTGACGAGACCGATATTTGTGGCCTCCCCAGAGCAAGGCAGAGCACATTACCGCACATTAGAGTCCAAAAATCAT
>NW_016912998.1:0-1733 GCF_001483705.2 Eufriesea mexicana | reverse complement strand
CAACCTGACGTGACGAGACATTTATTGCTAACCTCCACAGAGACAAGCACAGTATGCGAGAGCACAGAAGTGCGCAGAAATCCACAGCATTGCAGTGAAAATCATAAAAGCCATAGACATCGTAACCTAACTTGACCAAGCGTAACCTAACCAAACACATCGTGGCCCAACATAACGTGCCGCAAACACTGCTCCTGCCCTCCCCTGAGCCAAGCTGATTGTAGCAGAGCGCAGTAGGACACAGGAACAGCCGAATTGCGGTGTATAGCACAAAAGACAAAGTAGCCCGTCCTAACCTAGCCAGACGTAACATACACAGGCGTAGCCTAACTCAACCTAACATGACGAGATATTTATCTCTGACCTCCACAGAGACAAGCATAGTATACTGGAGCACAGTAGTTCGCAGAAATCCACCGCATTGAAGTGAACAGCTCAAGAGCCGTAGATACCGTAACCCAACCTGACATAACCTAACCTATCAAAACGCAGCATAGCTAAAAGTAACGTGCAGCGGCCGCAGCTCCTGACTGCCTCATAGCCCAGCAGAATGTTGTAGAGCGCAGTAAAACACAGAAGTCCGCCGAATAACAGTTTAAAGCACGAAAGACAAAGCTATCCTAACCAAATATAACCTAACCTGACCTAACCAATTGTACATACCTCAACCTAACCTGCAGCGGCCACTATTGCTCACTTCGACAGAGTCGAACAGAGCGTAGTAGAGCAACGTAGAGCGCCAAAATACACCGAGTATCAGTGTATAGCACAAAAGTCGAACACACCCCAACCTAACCCGACCTAACCTAACATAACCGAACACAGCACAGCTCGACATTACATGGCGCGGCCCCAGCTTCCAGCATTCCCTTGTCCGAGCAGAGCGAAGCAGAGGAAAGTAGATAACAGAAACTCACCGAATACCGGTGTACAGTATGAAAGTCAAAGCTACCCTAACCTGAATTAACCAAGCGTAACGTAACCCAAACTGAAGTGTCACGACCACTATTACTCGCTTACACAGAGACGAGCCGAGCATAGTAGAGCAATGTAGAGAGCAAAAATCCACCGAATAGCAGCGAACAGCACAAAAGAAGAAAGAATCCTCACCTAACCTGACCTAACCTAACCTAACCAAACGCAACCTAACTCAACCTGACGTGCCGAGATCTCTATCGCTGGCGTACCCACAGCCAAGTCAAGCAGAACATACTAGAGGAGAGCAGGACGCAGGAGGCCATAGAATCGCAGTGTAGAGCGGAATAGTCAAAGATATCCGAACCTAACCCAAACCGACATAACCTAACCTGACGCAGCAAAACTCAATGTAACGCGCCAACACCGCTATTGCTGGTCTCCCCAGATCGAGCAGAGGACGATTGAGCGCAGCATAGCGCTGGGTTCATCCGAATAACAGTGTACAACGCGAAAGACGAAGCTATCCAAGCCCAACCCAACCTATTATAACCTAACCTAACATAGCCTAGCGCAACCAAACGTACGTAGACCACTATTGCTGGATTCCCCAGAGACAAGTAGAATATGTTGGATTAGGGTAGGGTGCAGAAAGCCACCGAAGAGCAGCGTATAGCACAAATGACAAAGAAATCGTAATCTAACCTGTCCTAACCTAACATATGCAAACGTAGACTAACTAAACCTACCGAGCCACACAATTGCTGGCCTCCCCACCGGCATGCAGAGCACATTAGATATGACGAGACCTCCGAAGT
>NW_016912997.1:0-1113 GCF_001483705.2 Eufriesea mexicana | reverse complement strand
GCAGATATACACCGAAAAACGGTGTACAGCACGAAAGTCAAATCTATCTTTTCCAAACATAGCATAAACTAACCTACCCAAAAGTAGTACCCAACTCAAGCTATCGTACCTCGGCCGCCATTTCCAGATTCCCCACAGCAAGGCAGGGCATATTGGACAACTCTGTAGTACAGAAATGCACCGAATAGTAATGCATAGCACCAAAGTCGAAGCTATCCTGTCCTAACATGACAAAACGTAACACAAATCAATCTAGCTTGCCGAGACGTCTATTGCTGGCATCCCCAGGGGAAACCGGGGGCTGGTAGAAACTTGTAGAGCTAAGAAAGCCACTCAATTGCACTGCATAGCACCTAACTCAAGTAATGCCTAGTAATGCTAACGAAGCCTAACCAAACGTATCACAAACAAAAGTAGCCTAGCACAAAATTACGTATCCAGACCAATATTGCTGGCCACCTGGGGGCCCAACTGTATAAACTTGAGCAAACTAGTGGGCAGAAGTCCATCCCAGTGTAGTGTGTAGCACAAAAGTCATAATCAAAGTAACCAAGCTTAACCTATCTTAACACAATGAAACGCAGCCGAACCCACCCTAACGTTTCGAGGTCGCTGCCGATGGAATCCTATGAGTCGAGCAGAGTGTAACATGGCCATATAGATCGGAGGAATGCACCGAATGGCAGTGTATAGCACAGGTGGAGTCGACGATAACCTAACCAAGCGTAACTTAACGTAACCTAACCGAACCTAACATAACTCAACCTAACGTGCCGAGACCACTATTGCTGGACACCCCAGAGCCAAGCAGAGTACAGTGCAGCACAGTAGTGCCCAAATATCTACCAAATAACAGTGTGTAGCTCGAAAGTGTAGGTTATATTAACAAAACTTAACCAAACCTAATCTAACCAAACGTAACACAAATCAGCCTAACGTGCCGAAGTCGGCGTTGCCGCAGTCCGCAGAGTCGAGCAGAGTGTAGTAGAGCAACGTAGAGCGTAGGAATCCTCCGAATAGCAGTGTATCGCACAAAAGCCAAAGGTATCATGTCCTAACCTGAGCAAGCGTAACATAGCCAAACGTAACATACATCACCCTAACGTGCCGAGA
>NW_016912996.1:0-858 GCF_001483705.2 Eufriesea mexicana | reverse complement strand
AGCGCAACACAGTGAAAAGCCGGAAAGCCGCAGATATCCCGGCATATGTGCAACCCCAACCTACTCAAACGTTGCATAAATCAACATAACGAGCCGCGACCACTACTCCTTGACTCCCCATAGCCTAGCAGGATATAGTACAGCACAGCAGAGCACAGAAATCCACCGAGTAACAGTGTATTGCAAGAAAGTGGAAGCTATCCTAACCAAACCTAACCAAACGTGACATACCTCAATCTAATTTGCCTCGAACACTATTACTCGTCCCTCCTGAGCCAAGCAGAAAATAATAGAGCGCAGTAGGGCGCTCAAATCGGTGGATAGCTGTGTATAGCACAGAAGACTAAACTATCCCATCCTATGCTCACCATACGTAACGTAACCAAACGCAACATATCTAGAACTAACGTGACGAGACGTCTATTTCTGCCGTCCCCAGAGCCATGCAGAACAAACTAGAGCAATGCAGAGCGCGGAAATACATAGAATAGTAGTGCATAACACAAAAGCCAAAGCTATCCTATCCTGTCGTAACCATACCTGTCATGACCAAACGTAACCTGATTCAGACTAACGTTGCGCGAAGACTGTTACTGGCACCCGCAGAGGCAAGCAGAATATACAAGAAGCCAGTACAGCGCAGAAATCCGCCGCATTGCAGAGTCTAGCACAAAAGTCAAAGATGTCCAACCCTGCCTGACCAAACCTAAACTAACCAAACGTAGCCTAACTCACGTTAACGTGCCGAGATCATTACCCCTTGCTTCCCCAGGGCCAAGCAGAACATACTAGTTAACAGTAGAGCGCAGAAAGCCAAGGAATAGCAATGTATAGCACAAAAGTCAAAGATACTCTCTG
>NW_016912995.1:355-556 GCF_001483705.2 Eufriesea mexicana | reverse complement strand
CGTATCCTATCCCAAACAAACGTGCATGGACCACTGGCATTGCTGACTGCCCGAGGTCCGGCCAGAACAAAGTGGAGCGCAGTAGAGCACAGTTGAGCGCAGAAATCCGCCGCACTGCAGTGTAAAGCACAAAGTCAAACATACACCAACCTAACCTGACCAAGCCTAACCTAACCAAACGTAGAAAAGCAAATCGTAACG
>NW_016912995.1:0-312 GCF_001483705.2 Eufriesea mexicana | reverse complement strand
AGCATTTTAGAGGAGAGCAGGGGGCAGACGACCATGGAAAGGCAGCGTATAGCACGAAAATCAAGGACATCCTAACCTAACCGAAACAAACGATCCTTACCAAACGTAGACTAACCCAAACTATGGCACGACGGCCACGATTTCTGGCTTTCCCAGTTCAAAGCAGAGTATATTAGATCGCAGTATATCGCAGAAATCCACAGAATAGCAGTGTATAGCACAGAAGTCAGCGCTGTCCTATCCTAACAGAAGCAAACGTAAAATAAGCGGACGTTACGATGCCCAACCTGACGTGCCACGACCGATATTGCT
>NW_016912994.1:0-854 GCF_001483705.2 Eufriesea mexicana | reverse complement strand
GCGCCGCAATATTAGACAAAAATGTCAATAAAATTGACATTTCATTCAGATTCTATTGCATTGTCATGGCTATAATAAACCAATAGTATCTTTTCTCCTAATTCTTTCCTCCTTATTTACGGAGAAAATCTTGCTCACCACGATATTAGTCGCAAATGTCAATAAAATTGAACTTTTCAGTCAGATTCGATTGCAATGTAATGGCTATAGCGACCGAGTAGAATCTTTCCTGCTTATTTACGCAGAAAGGTTTGCTCACAACAATATTAGACGAAAATGTCAATAAAATTGGCTTTTCGTTCAGATTCTATTGCATTGCCATGGCTATAATAAACCAATAGTATCTTTCCTCCTTATTTATACTGAGAATCTTTCTCACCACTATGTTAGCCGGAAATGAATATAAAATTGAACTGTACGGTCAGATACAATTGCAATTCAATGGCTAAGGCAAGCCAATAGCATCTTTTCTCGTTATTTATGCAGAAAACCTTGCTCACCAAGATATTAGCCGAAGATGTCAATGAAATTGTACTTTTAAGCCAGATTCTATTGCAATGCAATGTCTATAGCAACCCAATAAATGCTTTCCACCTTATATACGCAGAAAGGTTTGCTCACCACAATATTACACGAGAATGTCAATAAAATTGGCTTTTCGTTCAGATTCTACTGCAATGCAATGGCAATGGCAAACCAATAGAATCTTTCCTCCTTATTCATGCAGAGAAACTTGCTCACCAAGACATTAATCGAAAAAGACAGTGAAATTTAACATTTCAGGCAGACTCAATTGCATTGCATCGGCTATAACTAACCAATATATTGTATACGGCGTGTATTTGCAGAAATGC
>NW_016912993.1:0-496 GCF_001483705.2 Eufriesea mexicana | reverse complement strand
ACTCTACAGGATTGCAATGGCCATAGCACGCCAAAAGTATCTGTCCTCCATACTTATGCCAGGCAGTTGGCTCACCACAATATTAGCCGAAAATGTCAATAAAATTGAATTTTCCATGCAGATTCTATAGCATTGCAATGGTTATAGCTTGCCAATATAATCTTTATAGCTTGCCAATATAATCTTTCCTCCACGTTTATGCAAGAAAGTTAGCTCACGACATTAGCCGAAAATGTCAATAAAATTGATCTTTCCAACCAGAATCTCCTACATTGCAATGGCCACAGCACTCCAGAGGAATCTTTCCTCCTTACTTAGGGAAGGAAGATAGCTCACCACGATATTATCAGAAAATGGCAATAAAATTGCACTTTCCAGTCAGATTCTATTGCATTGCAATGGTTATAACTTGCCAATATAATCTTTCCTCCAAGCTTATGCAAGGAAGTTAGCTCACCACGATATAAGTCGAAAATGTCAATGAAATTGAATTTTC
>NW_016912992.1:0-794 GCF_001483705.2 Eufriesea mexicana | reverse complement strand
AAAAAATTGAAGCAGCAATACAAATATGTAAAGTATATGTCTATTGGATTGTAGATTGATTAAGTATGTGTCATACAAGATAAAAATCTTTGAGGGTCAAATAAAGATTCAGAAAATGGAGATGGTTTAGGCAGTCAAAAAGGAATACAATTAATTTAGGTGATGGCCTCTTCTAACAACAATATATGGAGAATACAGTGAGATTGAAAGGTATGTTGTATTCAAGATCTAAATGAATCAGTGAATCAAGAATTAATATCAGTAGTCAAAGTTATTGATCATAGCTAACACATTAAGTTTCAGAATGATGGAGCTAAGGTATATAAAGAAATGGGAGAAGTTCGAATGAAGGCAGTGAGAAGAGGAAACACATATGCGGTATCAAGAATCAGAAAGGAGGCAGCATATGTATCAACAGAGAAAAATGTGTGGCATCGACATTCAAATTTGAGGATCATTTCTACTGAAGAGATGGAGAATGAATACTTGGTAAGAGTTACAAATGTTAAAGATAAATTGAATATAGACTGTAAATGTTGCATTAAGGCACAAATGTGTAGAAATATCTATAAGAACTTGGAAACTGTAAAAGCGGCAGGAATAATTGGGCTGTGGCACATGGAATTGATTGGACCAATAAAGTCAACATTAAAAGCAGATAAAAGGTACCTGTTATCCACTGATGATTATTCGAGCAAAGAACCATTTGGTTGACTGCTTTATAAATGACCAAAGATTTAATATGAAATATTATTGATGGACTTTTTTTTATTATAGGAGACTTACAAACATGA
>NW_016912991.1:0-891 GCF_001483705.2 Eufriesea mexicana | reverse complement strand
GTTAAGCAACGTTCTGTTACGTTTGGCTACGTTGGGATAGGGTAGCTTCGACCATTGTGCTATTCACTGCGATCCTATGGACCTCTGAGCAATACTCTCCTGTAATATGTTCTGCTGGACTCTCGGGAGGCCAGCAATAGTGGTGGCGGCACGTTACTTTGAGTCACGTTACGTTAGGTTTTGCTACGATTTGTTAGGTCAGGAAAGGATGGCGTTGTCTTATGTGCTATACACTGCCATTCGGGATATTTCTGTGCTCTGCTCTGCCCTACTATGCTCTGCTTTGCTCAGGTGAGGTCAGTAATAGTGGTCTAGGCGCGATAGGTTGTGCAAGTTTACGTATGGCTTGGTTAGGTTAGGCTCGGTATGGTAAGGGTAGCTATAACTGTTGTGCTATACACTGCTGTTTGGCCGATGTCTGCGATCTGCATTGTTGTGCTATCCTCTGCTCGTCTCCGGGAATGCCAGCAATAGTGGTCGTGGCACGTTTCATTGAGTTAGGTTACGTTTGGTTAGGCTTGGTTAGCTTGGGTTAGGTTAGGATATCATAGACTTTTCTGATGTACACTGGCATTCTATGTATTCCAGCATTATACACTCCCCTAATATGCTGTGCATGGCTCTGGGGAGGACAGCAATAATGGTCGCGTCGCGTTAGGTACAGTTTGCTTACGTTTGGCTAGGATAGGCTACGTTGGGTTATGCTAGGCTAGCTGTGACTTTTGTGCTACACACTGCTATTACATGTACTTCTGCGCTCTACTGTGCGCTATCACAGACTGCTCGTCTCCGGAAGCGCCAGGAATAGCGGTCGATGCACATTAGGTAGGGCTATGATACGTTCGGTTAGGTCAGGTTTAGTTAGGGCAGGACTGGATGACTTCGACTTTT
>NW_016912990.1:0-355 GCF_001483705.2 Eufriesea mexicana | reverse complement strand
GTTGTCAGCTAACTTTCTTGCATAAATTAGGAAGAAATATCCTATTTCCGTGCTATAGCCATTCCAATGCTGTAGGACCTGGCTGGTAAATTCAATTGTATTGACATTTTCGATTAATATCCTGGTGAGCAAACTTTGATGCATAATTAGGGAAGAAATATCCTATTGTCGTGCTGTAACCGTTGCAATGCCATAGAATTAGGTTAGAGAATTCATTTTTATAGACGTTTTCGACTGATATCTTGATGAACTAACTTTCTTGCATAAATAAGGGTGAAATATACTATTGGCGTGCTATAGCCATGGTAATGCTATTGAACATGGCTGGAAAATACAATTTTATTGACATTTTCGA
>NW_016912989.1:0-27047 GCF_001483705.2 Eufriesea mexicana | reverse complement strand
GCAGCTTGGCTCCTTAGGTTGTGTTAGCTTACGTTTGTGTATGATACGACTGGGTAGGTTTGTAGATTGTTAGGTTAGGTTAGGCCTGGATAGGTAAGTGTACCTTTCACTTCTGCGCTGTATACCGCCATTCTTTGGACTCCTGCGCTCTGCGTTGCCCTAATATGTTCTGCTTGGCTCTGGCGATGGCAGCAATAGTGGTATCGGCACGTTAGTGTGGGTTAGGTTACTTTTGGTTACGTTACGTTTGCTTAGGTTAGGATAGGGTAGATTTGACTTTTGTGCTGTACACTCATATACGCCTGATTTCCGCGATCTACTGTGCTCCAATACGTTCTGCTGGGCTCTGGGCAGGCCATTAATAGTGGCCTTGGCGTGTTACGCTGGTGCATGTTACATTTGTCTTGGCTAGGTTAGGCCAGGTATGGTTATGATATCCTTGACTTTCGAGGTGTACACTGTACTTCGGTCAATATCTGCGCTCTGCATCGCTCTGCTATCCCCTGCTTGTCTCTGGGGAGGCCAGCAATAATGGTCGTGTCACGTTTGGTTGGGTTACGTTACATTTGGCTTGGCCAGGGTAAGTTCTGTTTGGTTAGGATGCCTTTGACATTTGTGCAGTACACTGCTATCCGGTGGACTTCTGTGCTCTACTGTGCTCCTGAATATTCTGCTTGGCTATGGGGTGGCCGGCAGTAGTGCTCTCGGCATGTTAGGCTGAGCTAGGTTGCGTTTGCTTATTTTACGTTTGATGTGGTTAGATTAAGGTGGCTTAAACCTTTGTGTTATTCACTGCCCGTCGGTGGATTTCTGCGATCTACAATGATCTACTATGCTCTGCTCGACCATCGGGAGTACAGCAGTAGTACACGCGACATACCATCGGGAGTACAGCAGTAGTATACGCGACACATTTGGTTGAGGTAGAATACGTTAGGTTACGTTAGGTTTCGACGCTTTGGGTCAGGATAGCTTTGACTTTCGCGTTATATACTGTTACCGGTCAGAATTCTGCGCTCTACTGTGATCTATCGTACTCTGAACGTATCTGGGGAGCCCAGCAATAGTGGTCTCGGCACTTTAGTTTGAGCTATGCTACATTACGTTTGGTTATGTTAGCTTGGAATTAGTATGGATAGATTTGCCTTTCGTGTTACGAGCTATTGTTCGGTGTATTTCTGCTCTCCACTGCTATCTAGTACGTTCTATTTGTCTCTGGCAAGGACAGCAAAAGTGGTCTCTGCACGCTAGCTTCAGATATATAACGGCTGGTCATGTCACGTGTGGTTAGGTTAGGTCAGGATAGCTTCGACTCTTACGCTACACACTGCTATTCGGTGATCTTATGCTATCTACTGTTCTCTGGTATATTCTGCTTGTCTCTGCGGAACCCAGCAATTGTGGTTTCGGCACGTTAGGTTATGCTACGTTGCGTTTGGCTTTGTTACGTTTGGCGAGATTAGTGTAGGATACCTTTCACTTTTGTGCTTTACACCGCTATTCGGTGGACTTCTGCGCTCTACATTGCCCTAATATGTTATGCTTGGCTCTAGGGAGGCCAGCGATAGTGGTCGCAGCGCAAGAGGTTGAACTAAGTTCGTTTGGTTAGGTTAGGAGAGGGTAGCATTGACTTCTGCGCTGTACACCGCTGCTCGTACGATTTCGACGCCCTACGTTGCTCTACTACACTCTGCTCGACAATGCGGTGGCCATACACAGTGTTCACATCCCGTTTGAGTGAGTTAGGTCACGTTTGCTTACGTTACGTTGGTTTGGGTTAGGTTTGGATAGATTTGACTTTCGTGGTGTACGCTGCAGTTCGGTACATTTCTAAGCTCTACTGCACCCTAGTATGCTCCGCTTGGTTATAGGGAAGTGAGGAATGGTGGTCTCGGCACGATAGGTTGAAATATGTTACGCTTGGCTGGGTTACGTTAGCTCTCGTTAGGTTTGGCTAGCTTCGACTCTTCTGATATACACAGCGGTTCTGCGGGTTTCTGCCGTCCACCAGCCTCTATTATGCTCTTCTTGGCCATGTGGAGACCAACAATACAGGTTGCGGCATATTGGGTTGACATTGATTCCGTTTGGCTAGGTTAGGATTTCTTGGGTTCGGTCAGGATAGCATTGACGTATGCACTCAACACCGATATTCTATGGAATTCTGTGTTATACTGTGCTCTATCAAATTCTGAATGTCCCTGGGGAAGGCAGCAATAGTGGTCTCGGCACGTTTTGTTGGGTTTGGCTTCGTTTGGTCTGGTTAGGTTAGGTCAGGTAAGGTTAGAATATCCTTGGCCTTGTGCTTTACACAGCAACGACGAGGACTTCAGTAGTCCTCCGTGCTCTCGTATATTCTGCTTGTCTCTGGGGAAGACGGCAATAGTGTCCTCGGCACGTAATGTTGGGTTAGGCTACGTTCGATTTCGTTAGGTTAGGTCTGGTTAAGTTAGTGTATCTTTGACTTTTGCGTTGTACGTTGCTACTTGGTGGCTTGGGGCGCTCAGCTGTGCTCTACTATTCTCTGCTCGTCTCTGGGGATGCCAGAAATAGTGGTCTCAGCACGCCAGGTTGAGATAGATAACGTTTGGTTTTGTTACGTTCGCTAAGTTTGGGATAGGGTAGTTTCGACTTTTACGCTATACAAGGCTATTTGATGGACTCCTCCTCTTTACATATCCCTAATATGCTCTGCTCAGCTCTGCGGAGACCAGCAGTGGTATTCCCTTCATACTATACTTAGTTAGACTACGTTCCGTTAGGTTAGGTTAGGACAGGTTACGTAAGGATATCTTTGACTTTTGTTCTGCGCACAGCAACGCCTTGGGTTACTGCGCCCTACTGTACTCTAGCAAATTCTGCTTGGCTCTGGGGAGACAAGCAATTGTGTTCTCGGCGCGTTAGGTTGAGTTACGCTACCTTCGGTTATGTTAAGTTCGACTATCTTAGGGTAGGGCAGCTAGGACTATTGTGCTATGCACTGCGATTCTTTGGGCTTTTGCGCTCTACTGTGTATGGGCACGTAAGGAGGAGTCAGGTTACGTTTGGGTACGCTAAGGTTGGTTAGGTCAGGATAGCATACCTTTGACTTTTGCGATGTACACTGCGATTTGGTGAATATCTGCGCTCTACTGTGCTGTAGTATGTTCTGCTTGGCTAAGAGGTGGCAGCAGTAGCGGTCGCGGTACGTCATATTCGCTTATATTACGTCCGCTTATGTTACGTTTTGGTAGGTTAGGACAGGATAACATTGACTTTTGCGCTATACACTACTACTAGTTGGATTTTAGCGCTTTACTGTGCTCTAATATGCTCTGCTTGGGACTGTGGATGCCTGAAGTAGCGGCCTCGGCACGCTAGGTAGTGTTATGCTTCGTTCGGCTCGGATAGGTACTGTCAGGTTAGGTTATGATACCATCTACTATTCTGCTTTACACCTGAGAGAGGCGGATTCCTACGTTGTGCTGCGCTCTAATATATTTTGCGTGGCTCTGGCGAGGTCAGCAATAGTGGTGCAAGCACGTTAGGTTGAGTTAGGTTACGTATGGTTATTCTAGGTTTGGTTACCTTAGGACAGGATAACTTCGACTCTTGGGCTAAACACTGGTGTGAAGTGGATTTCTGCGCTCTTCATTGCTCTACTGCGCTCAGCTCGAACCTGACGAGAGCAGCAATAAAGGTCGCGGCACGATAGGTTGAGTTAGGCTACTTTTGGTTAGGTTATGTTCTTCTGTGTATGGTTTGGATTGCTTTGACTTTCGTGTGTAGACTGATATTCATCGGATTCCAGCGCTTTACTGTGCTATAGTATGCTTTGTTTGTTTCTGGGGAGGCCAGCAATAGCGGTCTCAGCGCGTTAGGTTAAGATAGATAACGTTTGGCTATGTTACGTCTGGTAAGGTTAGGATAGGATAGCATTGAGTTTTGCGCTCTACACTGCTAGTTAGTGGATGTCTGCGCTCTACTGCGCTCAAGTGTATTCTGCTTGGCACTGCGGAGGCCAGCAATAGTGTTCTCGGCACGTTAGGTTGCGTTTGGAACGTTTGGTTTGGCTATGTTTGTTTGGGTCAGCTTCGGGGCGCTTTGACTTTCATGGTGTACACCGATATTGGGCTCATTCCAGTGCTCTACAATACTCCGCCCGACGGTGCGGTGCCCTGCAATGGCAGCTTGGCTCCTTAGGTTGTGTTAGCTTACGTTTGTGTATGATACGACTGGGTAGGTTTGTAGATTATAACTATGACTTTTGCGCTATACACAGTTATTCGGTGGATAATTGCCCTCCACTGTGCCCTAGTATATTCTGATTGGCTATGGGGATTCCAGCAATAGTGATCTCGGCGCATCAGGTTAAGTTAGGATACGTTCTGTTATATTAAGTTTAGATATGTTAGGGCAGGATAGCTTTGACCTTTGTGCTATACAATGCTATTTAGCAGATTTCTGCGCTCTACACTGCTCTACTATACCCTGCTCGACCCTGTGGAGGCTAGCAATGACGGTCGTGGCACGATAGAGTGAGCTACGTTCCTTTTGGTTAGGATAGGTTAGGTAGAGTTTGGGCAGGATGGCTACGACTTCTTTGCTATACACTGCTATTCGGTGAATTCCTGCGCTCTTGTGTGCTCTAACATGTCCTGCTTGGCTCTGGGTAGGCAAGCGATTGAGGTCTCTACTTTTTATATTCAGTAAGTCTACGTTCGGTTAGGACATTTTTGGTACGGTTATGTTAGGATACTCTCGTCTTTTGTGATGTGCTCTGCTATTTGGCGGCTTCCTGCGCTCTACTCTGCTCTAGTAGACTCTGTTTGGTTCTCGCGAGTCCAGCAATAGTGGTCTCAGCATGTTACGTTACCTTATGGTACGTTCAAATATATTAAGGTTGGAAAGGTTAGGTCTGGATAGCTTAGACTTTTGTGCTACACACTACTACTCGGTGTATTTCCGCGCTCTACATTGCTCTACTGTACTCCGCTCGTCTCTGGGGAGACCAGCAATAGTGGCCGTGGCACGAAACCTTGAGGTATGTTACGTTTGGTCCGGTTAGGTTAGGCTAGCGTAAGGGAGGATAGCTTCGATTCTTGTGCTATACACTGCTATTCTGCGGATATCTGCATTCCGCTGTGCCCTGATATGCTCCGCTTGGGTCTGGGATGCCGGCAATGGTGGGTCCGGCGCGGAAGGTTGATTTGTGCTACGTTCGGTTAGGTTACATTAGATTGGGATAGGTTTGCATAGCTCAGACTTCCGTGGTATACACAGTAATTCGGTGGATTTCAACGCTCTACTATGCTCTACTCGACTCTGTCAAGCCCAGCATTAAGAGTGGCGGCACCTTAGGTTGTTCAATGTTACGTTTGCGTGTGTTACGATTGGTCATGTTTCAAGATTATAACTTTGACTTTTGTGCTATACACTGTTATTGGGTGGATTTCTGCGTTCTAATGTGCTCTCCCGTATTCCGCTTGCCTCTAGGGACGTCAGCAATAGTGGTCGTTGCACGTTATGTTGAGTTACGTTACGTTTGGGTAGGTTTGGTTAGGTTGGATTAGGGCGGGATAGCTTTGACGTTTGTGATGCACAATGCTGTATGGTGGATTTCTGCGCTGCACTGAGCTCTTATATGTTCTGGGGGAGGCCAGAAGTTGTGGCCTCGTCCCAATAGGTTTAGTTAGTCTACGTTTGGTCTGGTTATGTTAGGTAAGGTTAGGTAATGGTATCCCAGACTTTGTGCTCTACACTGTAAAGCCGTAGATTTCCGTAGTCCACTGCGCTCTGGTATATTCTGCTTGGCTCTGTGGGAGTCAGGAGTTGCGGTCTAGGCACGTTAGGTAGGTTTATGTTGCGTTTGTATATGTTAGGTTTGACTAGGCTGGGCTAGGATAGCTATGACTTTTGCGCTGTATACTGCTATTCGCTGTATTCATTCACTCCACTGTGATCTGATATGTTCAGCTTGGGTCTGGGCAAGACTACAATGGTGCCTTCAGCACATTATGATGAGTCAGACTACGTTAGGGTGATTTAGGTTTGGCCAGCTTAGGTTTGGTTGTCCTTATTTCTGTGCTTTGCTCTGCAGTGCCGCGGATTCCTGTGGTCTACTGTGCTCTAGTGGATTCTGCTTGGCTCTTGGGAGACCAGTTATGGTGGCCTCGGCACGTTAGAATGAGTTAGGTTACGTTCGGCTTGGCTAGGTTATGTTAGGTTTGGTAAGGGTAGCCTAGACTATTGTGGCACACACTGCTATTCGAAGAATTCCTGCGCTCCACTGAGCTCTAATTGGTTCTGCTAGGCTACGGGAAGCCCAGCAATAATGGTCTCGGCACGTTATCTTGAGTTATGTTACGTCTGAATATTTTTAGATTTTTTAGGTTAGGAGATTAGGGCTTTCACTTTTGTGCTGAAATCTGCCATACGATGTACTTCTGCGCTTCACTCTGCTCTAATATGTTCAGCTTTGCTTTGGGGAGCTCGCAAGGAATGGTCTACGCACGTTAGGTTGGGCTACGTTACGAATGGTTATGCTGTGTTTGGTTACATTAGGCTAGAGCCGCTTTGACTAGTATGCTATACACGCCTATTCGGTGGATTCCTGGGCTCAACAGTGAGCTAATATTCGCTGCTTTGCTCCGGGGTGGCCAGAAATCGTGTCAGCGGCACGATATGATGAGTTATATTACGTTTGGTTAGATTAGGAAATGATGTATTTGACTTTTTCGCTGTACACTGCTATTCGGCGGATACTATGTTCTAGCTATACTATAGTATATAGCTATACTATACTAGCATAATATGTTCTGCTTGGATCTGGAGAGGCCAGAAATGGGTGTGACGTTTCGTTAGGTTTAGTTAATGTACGTTTGGTTATGTTACAGTGGGATAGGTAGGGATAGAGTTTCGTTCACTTTTGCGCTGCGCGCTGATATTCAGTTGATTCCTGCGATTTACTGTTCTCTAGTATACTCTGCCTGGCTCTGGGAAGGCCAGTGTTAGTGTCCTCGGCACGTACGTATGGGAGTGGTTACTTATGGATGTGTTACATTTGGTCAGGTTAGGATAGGGTAGCTTTGACTTTTGTGCTATACACTGCTATACGGATGATTTCTGCGCTCCGCTGTTCTCTGATATGTTCTGGTTGGCTGTGGGGAAGCCAGCAATGGTTGTCTCGGCGCGATACGTTTGGTTATGATACGTTTAGCTTGGTTATGTTAAGTTAGGTTTGGTAAGGATAGCTTTGACCTTTGCGGTATACACAGCTTTCGGATGATATATGCGTTCTGCATTGCTCTAATAGCCTCCCTTGTCTCTGGGGAGGCCAGCAGTAGTGGGCGTTGCATGCCTAGCTTTGTTGGGTTACGTTTGATTTGGTTATGCTAGGTTACGCTTGGTTAGGGTGGCACTGACTTTTGCGCTATACACTGTTATATGGCGAATCCCTGCACTCCACTGTGCTCTAATCTGTTCAGCTTGCCTCTGGGAAGGCGAAAAATGGCGGTAGCGGCGTGATACTTTGTGGCAGGCTACGTTTGGTTAGGTTAGTTTTGGATAGGTTAGGTAAGATTATGTTAGGTTAGGATAGGTTGGGTAACATACCCTAACGCAACCTAACCGAACGTAACCTGACAAAGCGTAACATGCCGAGACCACAATTCCTGGCCTCCCCACAGCCAAGCAGGACATAATAGAGCGTAGTAGATCGCAGAAATCCATCGAGTAGCAGTGCACGGCCCAATAGATAGATATATCCTAACCAAACTTAGCGTAACCCATCCCAACCGAGCGTAGCCTTACTCATAATAACGTGCCGAGACCACTGTTGTTGGCCTTCTCGGAACCAAGCTGAAAATATGAGGACACACTTGGGCGCAGAAATCCTCCTAACAGCAGACAATAGCAATAAAGTCAAAGCTACATTCTCCTGACCTGACCAATCGTAAAATAAAGGTACGTAACGTAACACAAGCTATCGTGCCTCGACCACTACTGCTGGACCCCGGAACCAAGCTGAAATTACTAGAGCAGAGCAGGGCGCACAAATCCACCACATAGCATACTATATCACTAAAGTCAAAGCTAACCTCTCTTAACATACCCAACCGTAACATAATCAAGCGTATTCTAACTCAACCTAACTGGACCTCGGGCACTATCGCTTGCCTGCCCAGAGCCAAGCAGAACGCATTAGTAGAGAGTAGAAAGCTGGAATCCATAGAACCTCAGCGTATATCAGAAAAGCCAAAGCTACACAAACCTAACCCAAACAGACACAAGACAGCCAAACATAGCCTAACTGATCCTAACGAGCAGATACCGCTATTGCTGTCCTCCACAGACGCAAGCAGGGCATACTAGAGCAGAGCAGTGCGCAGAAGGCCACCGAATATCAGTTTACGGCACAAAAATTGAATCTATCCCAACCAAGCTTAGCATAACCCAAACGAACCCAACGCGACCTGACCATACATAACGTGGAGTGGCCACTATTGCTGGCTTCCACAGAGCCAAGCCGAAAATATTAGAGCGCTGTAGGGCACAGAAGTGCACCTAATAGCAGGCTACGGCAAAAAGTCATAGCAATACGCTCTTAATCTAGCCAATTGTAACCTAACTCGACCTACCTTGCCGCGAAAACTATTGCTGGCCTCCGCAGAGCCAAGCAGAACGTATTAGTGGAGAGTAGAACGCATAAATCCATAGAATCGCTGAGTATATCTGAAAAGTCAGTGCTACCCAAGCCTAACCCATACCAACGGAACATAGCCCAACATTGCCTAACTCAACCTAACGTGCAGAGACCGCTCTTGCTTCCATCCCCAGAGCCAAGCAGTACGTACTAGAGCACAGCAGAGCGCAGAAGGCCGCCGTCTAGGAGTGTACAGCACAAATGGTAAAGCTACCGTGACCAGACATATCGTCATCCAAACAAGCCGAACGTAACCTCACTAAACCTAACGTGCAGAGGCCACTATTGCTGGCTTTCCCAGAGCCAAGCTGAAAATACTAGAGCACTGCAGGACGCAGAAATCCACCTAATAACAGACTATAGCACTGACGTCTATACCATTCTCTCCTGACATAACCATTCGCGACATGCCAATACGTTACGTACCTCAACGTAATATGCCGCACCCACTTATGATGGTCTCCAGAGAGCCAGGCAGAACACACTAGTGGAGAGCAGAACGCAGATATCTATAGAATCGCAGTGTATTTCGGAAGAGTCTAGGCTACCCAAACCCAAGCCAAGCCAACAGAACATAACCGAGAATAACGCATCCAAACCTAACATGCCGAGACCGCTATTGCTGCATACCCCAGAGCTAAGCAGGGTGTACTACAGAACAGTAGAGTGCAGAGATCCACAGAACAGCAGTGTACAGCGCAAAAGTTTTAGCCACCATAATATAACCTATCCTTACCCAACATTACCGAACGTAACATGACTAAACATAACGTGCAGAGACAAATACTACTGTTATCCCCAGAGCCAAGCTGAAAGCACTACAGTTCTGTAGGGAGCAGAAATCCGCCTAATAGCAGACTACAGCACTAAAAAGCTATACACATTTGACAAAGCCAAACGTAAGCTAACTAAACTTAACGTGCCGCGAACCCAATTACAGGCATCCGCCGAGCCAAGCAGAACACATTAGTGGAGAGTAGACCGCAGAAATCCATAGAATCTCAGTGCATATCAGAAGAGTCAGAGCTACCCAAATCTAACACAAAACCAATATAACATAGCCAAACATTGCCTAACACAAACTATCGTGCCGAGACCGCTATTGCTGTCCTCTCCAGAGCCAAGCTGAACATGCTAGAGCACAGCAGGCCGGAGAAATCCACCGAATAGCTGTGAACAGCAGGAAACGTAAAGCAATGCATATCAAACATAGCCTAACCCTACCCAACAGAACGCAACCTGTCTCATCATAACCAGCCGAGACCACTATTGCTGGCCTTGCCAGAGCCAAGCTGAAAATATTAGAGCACTGTAGGGCGCAGTAATCCACATGATAGCAGACTATGACAGTAAAGTCAAAGCAATCCTCTCGTAACCTACCTAAACTAAACATAGCAAAACGTATCATTGTTCAACCTAACGTGCTGCAACCACTACTGCTGGCTTACCCAGATTCAAGTGGAGCCCATTAGTGGGAAGTAGAACGCAGAAATCCATATGATCGCAGTGTATCGCAGAAAAGTCGAAGCTACCGTAGTCTGACCCATATTAACGGAACATAGCCAAACATAGCCTAACACAATCAAACGTGCCGAGACCGCTAATTTTGCTAACCCCAGAACCAAGCCGGACATATTAGAGCACAATAGAGCACGGAAATCTACCGAATAGCAGTGTACAGCACAAAAGTTATAGCTATAACGACCAAACTTATCCCAACCCAACCTAACAGAAGGTAACCTGACTCAACATACCGTGCTGAGGCCACAATTGCTGGCCTCCCTACAGGGAAGCTGAAAACGTTAAAGCACTGTATGGTGCAGAAAGCCACATAATAGCAGACCGTGGCACAAAAGTCAAAGCCATCCTCCTGTCACATAACTAATCGCAACATAACAAAACGTTTCCTAACTATACCTATCGTGCCGCGACCACTATTGCTGGCCAACACAGAGTCAAGCGGAAGATATTAGTGGAGAGTAGAACGCAGAAATCCATATAATCGCTGTGTACACCACGAGAGTCAAAACTACCAAAACCTATACCAAACATACAGAACATAACCAAACTTAGCATAAATCAACCTATCGTGCCGAGACCGCTATTGCTGCACCCGGAGCCAAGCAGGACATACTAGAGCAGAGTAGGGCGCAGAGGTGCACCGAATAGCACTGTACAGCAAGAATGTCAAGCTATCCAAACCAAACTTAGCCAAACTCAACCTAACCATACGTAGCCACACTGAACACAACGTGCCGAGGCCACAATTGCTGGCATTCACAGAGCGAAGCAGAAAATATTAGAGCAATGTAGGGCGCAGAAATCAACCTAATAGTAGAATGTAGCGCTGAGTGCAAGGCTATCCTCTCCCAACCTTGCCAACCGTAACCTAACCAAACGTACCATACTGAACATAACATGCCGCGGAGACCATTGCTGACATCCACAGAAGCTTGCAGTGTACATTAGTGTATAGTAGAACGCAGAAATCTATAGAACCACAGTGCGTTTCAGAGAAATCGGAAGAACCCGAAACTAACCCGAACAAACAGAAAATAATCGAACATAGCCTATCTCAGCCTAACGTGCTGAGAACGCTATTGCAGCCCTCCTCAGAGCCTACCAGGACATACTAGAAGACAATAGAGAGCATAACTCCACCGAACAGCAGTGTACAGGGCAAAGTTGAAGCTACCGTAACCAAACTTATCCTAACCCCGCGTAACCGGACGCAGCCTGACTCAACGTAACGTGTCGAAACCACTGTTGCAGGTATTCCCAACGCCAAGCTGAAAATATTAGAGCACTGTTTGGCGCAGAAATCGAGCTAACAACAGACGGTAGCGTTAAAGTCGAAGCTATCCTCTACTAACGCAACTCACTGTAACATACGCAAACATAACATAACTCAGCCTGGCGTGCCGCGATCACAAAGGCTGGCCGCCCCAGAGCCCAACAGGACACATTACTCGAGAGTAGAGCGCAGTAATTCATTGAATCGCAGTGTACATGAGAATAGTCAAAGCTACCCAAACCTAACCCAAAGAAACGGAACATAACCAGACGCAGCCTAACTCAACCTAACGTGCCGTGAACGCTACCGCTGCCCTCCCGAGAGCCAAGCGGGGCATGCTAGATCACAGTAGATCTCAGAAGACCACCGAATAGCACCTTACAGCACAAAAGATAATCTTCCCTAGCCATACCCAGCCGACACCACCTAACCGAACGCAACCTGACTCAACAAAACGTGCCGAGGACGCAATTGATGACCCTCCCAGAGCCAAGCTAAAATACTATAGCACTGTAGGGTGCAGAGAACCACCTAACTGCAGACTATAGCACTATAGTCAGAGCTATCCGCTCCAAACATAACCGATTCTAACATAATCAAACGTAAACTGTCTCCGCCTAACGTTCCGCGACCTCAATTGCTGTCCTCCTCACAGCCGAGCAGAGCACATGAGTGGAGACTAGAACGCAGAAATCCATAGAATCGCAGTGCATATCAGAAGAGTCAAAGCCACACAAACCTAACCCAAACCAAGGGGACACAGCCGAACGTTGCCTAACCCTACCTATCCTGCCGAGACGGATGTTGCTGCCCAGCCAAGAGCCAAGCAGGGCATACTAGAGAACAGCACAACGCAGAAGTCCACCTTATATCAGTGTACAGCACACAAGTTAAAGCTACCCTAACCAAACTTAGCCCAACCCAACCTAATCGAAATTAGCCTATGTCAACGTAACGTGCCGAGACCACTACCTGCCGGCCTGCCCATGCCCAAATCAGGACACGATGTTGTAGAGTAGAACGCTGAAATACAAAGAATCGCTGTGTACGTCAATGATGACAAAGCTACCCAAACCTAACCTGAATCAAGAGGACATAACCGAACATAGCATGACTCAGCTCAGAGTGCTGAGAATGCTATTGCTGCCATCCTCAGAGCCTGTCAGGACATACTAGAGGACAATAGAGTGCATAAATCCACCGAACAGCAGCGTACAGGGCTAAAGTTGAAGCTACCGTAACCAAACATACCCTAACCCTGCGTAAGCGGACGCAACCTGCCTCAACGTATCGTGTCGAGGCCACTATTGCCGGCCTTCTCACATCGAAGCTGAAATTATTCGAGCACTGTAGGGCGCAGAAATCCACCAAATAGCAGACTATATCATTAACGTCAAAGCTACCCTATCCTAACATAGCCAAGCGCAGCATACCCGAACGTAAACAAACACAACGTGAACTGCCGAGGACGCTATGGGTGGCACTCCCAGAGCCAAGCAGAGAATACTAGAGCACTGTAGGGCGCAGAAACCCGCCATAAAGGAAAACTGCATCACTAGAGTCAGAGCGATCCCCTCCTAGCCTAACCATGCGTAACATAACCGAACGTATCCTAACTCATCCTACCGTGCCACGACAACTACTGCAGGCATCCGCGGAGCCAAGCAGAACACATTAGTGGAGTGTAGAACGCAGAAATCCATATAATCGCAGTGTATATCGGAAAACTCAAAGCTGCCCAAGCCAAACAAAAACGAACATAACATAGCCAATCGTAGACTAACATAACCGAACGTGCAGATACCGCTATTGCTGCCCCCGACACAGCAAAGCAGGACATACTAGAGCACAGTAGAGCGCAGAAATCCACCGTATAGCAGTGCACAGAACAAAAGTTAAATCTATTCTAGCCCAACTTAGAATAACACAACCTAACCGAACGTAAACTGACACAGCATAACGTGCTGGCACAGCGATAGCTGACCTTCCATAGCCACGCTGGGGATATTAGAGCTCCGTATGGTGCAGATATCCGCCTAATAGCAGTCTATAGCACTAAGGTCAAAGCAAAACCATCCTAACCTGACCAATCGTAACATAACCAAACATAGCCTGACTCAAAGTAACGTCCCGAGACTACCATTGCTGAACTACCCGGAGCCAAGCTGGACATAATAGAGAACAGCAGATCTCAGAAACCCACCGAAAGGCAGTGTAGAGCTCAAAAGTTGAAGCCATCCTTACCAAACGTAGCCTAATCCGACCAACACGAACGTGGCCAGATTCGTGATAACGTGCCAAGACCACCTTTGCTGGCCTTGACAGAGGCAAGCTGAAAATATTAGAGCTCTGTAGGTCGCAGGAATCCACATAATGTCAGAACACAGCACTAAAGACAAAGCCATCCACTCCTAACCTAACCAACCATAACATGACCAAACGTAACCTAACTAAACCGAGTTGCCGCGACGACTATTGCCGGCCACCCCAGAGCCAAGCAGAACACATTAGTAGAGCGTGGAAAGCAGAAATCCATAGGATCGCATTGAATATCAGAAAACCCTTTGCTACCCACACCTAACAAAGACGAACGGAACATAACCAGCCATAGCCTAGCACTGCCCAACGTGCCGAGACCACTATTGCCGCTCTCCCTAGGGCCAAGTAGGACATACTAGTGCACAGTTGAGCGCAGAAATCCACGATAAGTTGTGTTCAGCGAAAAAGTTGGAGCCGTCCTAACCAAACTTCGCCTAACCCAGCCCAGCCGAACGTAACCTGGCACAATATAAAGTGACGAGGCCGCTATTGCTGGCCTTCCGTGGGCCAGGCTGTAGATGTTAGAGCACTGTGGGGCGCAGAAGTCCAGCTAATAGGAGACAATGGCACTAAGGCCAAAGCAAACTTCTCCTAGCATATCCAAACGTAACATAACCAAACATAATCTAACTCATCCTAGCTTGCGGTGACCACTATTGCTGGCATCCCCTGAGCCGATCGGAACGCATTAATGCAGAGCAGAACGCAGAAGTCCATACAAGCGCTGTGTATATTAGAAAAGTTGAAGATGCCCATACCTAACCCGGACAAACGGAACATAGACAAACGTAGCTTCGCTTAACCTGACGTGCCGATACCGCTTTTGCTGCCATCCCCACAGCCAGGCAGGACATGCTGTAGCACAGTAGAGCACAGAAATCTGCCGTACAGCTGTGTAGAGCTCAAAAAATTAAAGCTATCCTGTCCAAATTTAGCCTGACCCAGCCTAACCGAACATAACCGGAATCATCATAAGGAGCCATGGCCACGATTGCTGATGCCGCGACAGCCACGCTGAAAACATTGGAGCTATGTAGGGCGCAGAATCCACATAATAGCAGACTAAAGCACAAAAGTCAAAGCTACCCTCTCGTAACCGTGCAAAACGTAACATGGCCATAGGTAACCTAACTCAGCGCAACGTGACGCGACTACCTTTGCTGGCCTTCCCAGAGTCAAGTGGAACGCGTTTGTGGGGAGTAGATCGCAGAAAGCCATATAATCGCAGTGCACATCAGAAAAGTCAGAGCTACCCAAGCATAACCCAGACCAATAGAGCATATACAAACATAGCCTAACTGAACCTAACGTGCCGCGACAACTATTGCAGGCCTCCTAGAGCCAAGCAAAACACACTAATGCAGAGTAGAACGCAGAAATCGCAGCGCATGTCGGAAAAGACAAAGCAACCCAAACCTAACCCGAACAAAAGGAACGTAACCAAATATAGCCTGACCCTATCTGACACGCAGAGACCGCTATTGCTGGACTCCACAGAGCCAAGGTGGACACGTTGGAACGGATTAGGGCGCTGATATCCATAGAACCGCAGTGAACTTCAGAAAAGTCAAAGCTAACCAAGCCTATCGCAAACCAACAGAACATGACCAAATATAGCCTAGCTAAGCACAGCGTGCCGCGACCGCTATTCCTGCCCACTCCAGAGCCGAGCAGGACATACTAGAGCACAGCATGGTGCAGGAGTCCACCTGAAAGCAGACTAGAGCAGTAAAGTCAAAGCTACCCTCTGCTAACCTAACCGACCGTGACCTAAACAAACGTAACGTAACCAAACCTAACGTTCCGTAACTTCCATTGCGCCCCCCCCCCAGAGCCAAGCAGAACACACTAGCGGAGAGTGGAACGTAGAAGTCAATGAAATCGCAGTGTATATCAGAGAAGTCGAAGCTGCCGAAACCAAATCCAAACAATCGGAACATGGCCAAACATAGCCTAACTCAACATAACGTGCCGAGACCGCTATTGCTGCCCACCCCAGAGCCTAGCAGGATATACTAGAACTCTGAAGAACGCAGAAATCTACCGAACATTGTAGTGCAGCACAAAAGTTAACGCTCACTTTACCAAACTGAGCATACAGCAGCCTAACCGAATTAACTTGACTCATCATAGAGCGCCGAGTCCACTAATGCTGGCCTCCCCAGAATCAACCAGAACTCATTAGTGTAGAGTAGAGCGCACAAGTACACAGAATCGCAGTGTACATCAGAAACGTCATAGCTACCTAAACCTATCCCAAATCAACGGAACTTACCCAAACGTAGCCTAACTCAACGTATCGTGCCGAGTCCGCTATTGCTGCCCTCCCCAGCGCAAAGCAGGAAATATTTGTGCACAGTAGATGGCAGGAATCCACCGAATAGCAGTGTTGAGCACATAAGTTGAAGCTGCCCTGTCCTAATTTAGCGTGACCCAACCCAAGCGAACGTAACCTGACTCAACTTATCGCGCTGAGACCACTATTGTTCGACATCCCAGAGCCAAGCAGAAATTATTAGAGCCGAAACCCACCTAATAGCAGACTATAGCACTAAAGTCAGAGCCATCCTCTTCAAATCCAACCAATGGTAGCATAATCGAACGCAGCCTAACTCAACATAACGTGCCGCGACCACAACTGCTGCACTCCCAGAGCCAAACAGGACAAACTAGAGCACACTAGAGGTCAGGACGCCGCCGAATGGCGGTGTGCAGCACGAAAATTGAAGCTATACATCACGAAACGTGGCCTAACCCAAACTAAGCGAACGTAGCATGGCTCATCGTAACGTGTCGAGACGACTCTTCCTGGCCTCGCCAGCACCAAGCTGAGAATACTAGCACAATACAGGGTGCAGGAATCCACCTAATAGCAGACTGTAGCGGCAAGGTCAAAGCTGTCTTTTCCTATCCTAAGCGATCGCAACATAGGCAAGCGTATTCCAACTCATTCTAACGTGCCGCGACCGATACTGATGGCCTCCTCAGAGACAAGCAGAAGACATTATTGGAGAGTAGGACGCAGAAATCCTTAGAATCGCAGTGTATATCAGAAATGTCGGAGCTACCCAAACATAACTCTGTCAAACTGAAAGTAACCAAACATAGCATAACTCAACCTATCGTGCCGGGACCGCTATTGATGCCTTCCGCAGAACCAAGCAGGACATACTAGAGCACAGTAGAGTGCAGAAATCCGCCGAATAGCTGTGAAAAGCAGAAAAATTGGAGCCATCCTAACCAAACTTAGCCTTACCTTACCTAACAGAACGTGACGTAACTCAACCTAACGTGCCGTGGCCGCTATTGCTTGCCTCCCCAGAGTTGAGCAGTGTATTGTAGAGCAATGTAGAGCGCAGAAATCCTCCGAATAGCAGTTCAAAGCACAAAAGTCAATGAAATCATATCCGAGCCCTCCTAACCTAACCTAACGAGACATAACGTTACACAAGCTAACGTGCCGAGAACACTATTACTGGCCACCCTAGATCCAAGCAGAGCATATTAGAGCACATTATGGCGCACAAGCCCACCGAATAGCGTTGTATAGCGCAAAAGACAAAGTAGCCTACCATAACCTACCCTAACGTAACATACCCAAACGTAGCCTAACTCAACCAAACATGACAAGGTCGCTATTGCTGCCCTCCATAGAGACGAGCAGAATGTACTAGATCACAGTAGTGCGCAGAAATCCACCGAATGGCAATGTACAGCGCAAGGGGCATTGCTATCCTATCCTAACATAACCAAACGTAACGCATGTATAAGTAACATATACGAACCTAACGCGCCGAGACCACCACCTCTGGCCACCGCAAAGCCAAGCAGAATATACTAGAGCAGAGTAGAGAGCAGACATCCAACGCACAGCATTGTAGAGCATAAGAGTGGAGGAAACCCTAATCTAACCTGACCCCACCTACACTATCCAGAAGTAGTGTAATTCAAAATAACGTGATTAGGCAAATATTGCTGGACTCCACAGAGCCAAGCATAACATATAAGAGCACAGCACGGTGCAGAAATCTGCCGAATAGCAACGTATAGCACAAAAAGCATGGCTATCGTGTCCTAACCTAACTAAACGTAACACAACCGAACGTAATATAACTCATTCTATCGTGCCGAGGACACTACTGCTGGCATCCCCAGAGCCAAGCAGAGTATATTAGAGCAAAGTGGAGCACAGAAATCCACCACATTGCATTGTACAGCACAGAAGTCAAAGATATCCTAACGACTCATAACGTAACCAGACCTAACTAAACGTAGCCTAACTCAACATAATGTGCCGCGACCGCTATTCATGTCCGCTGTGGAACCAAACAGAGCATATTAGAACACATCAGGGAGTAGAAATCCAACGAATAGCAGTGTACAGCACAAAAATAAAAATAGCCTTTCCTAGCCTAGCCAAACGTGACATATGCAAACGTAACTTAACTAAGCCAAACATGACGAGACCACTATTGTTGGCCTCCACGGGGCAAAGTAGAATATACTAGAGTACAGCAGAGCGCAGGAATCCAGCGTATTGCAGTTTGCATCTAAAAAGTCAAACATACCTTGTCCCAACGTGACCTTCCCTAACCAACCGTAGGTAGTGTAACTTAACATAACGTGACGAGACCAACATTGCTGGCCTCATCATAGCCAAGCAGAGCATACGAAGCACATTAGAGCTATGAAATCCACCGAATAGCAGTGAAGAGCACAACACGCAGAGTTGCAAATCCTGACCAAGTCAAACGAAACAAATCGGAACGTAGCCTATATGTAGCTAATATGACGAGACCACAATTGCTGGCCTCCACACGGATGAGCTGAGTGTACCAGAGCACGGTAGTGCTCAGAAATCTACCGCAATGCTCTGTAAAGCACAAAAGTTGAAGGCATTGTGACCTAACATGACACAACCCTGACCTATCGTAATCCAACCAAGAGTAGCATATCTCAACGCATCGTGCAGCGACCACTGTTCCTGGCCACCGCAGAGCCAAGCAGAATGTTGTAGAGCACAGTAGATCACAGGAATAGACCGAACAAAGGAGTACATCACGAAAGCTGAAGCTACACTAACCAAACGCATCCTAACCTAATCTAACCGAGATCACAATTGTTGGCCTCCCAGAGCCAACGTGACATACTAGAGCACACTGGAGCGCCGAAATCACCCGAGTAGCGGTGCATGGCTCAAAAGTAAAAGCTACGCCATCCTAATATATGGAATCTTAGCATAACCAAACGTTACATAGCTAAGCCTACTGTACAGTGACCGCTATATTTGTCCTCCCCGGAGTCGAGCAGAACATAATAGAGGAGAGTAGAGCACAGAGATCCACAGAATCGCAGTGTATGGCACAAACGTCAATGCAATCAAAACCGAAGCCAAGTTAGCATAACCAAGCCAAACGTAGCATAACACAACATAAAGTGCCGCGACCGCGGCTTCCGGACACCCCGAAGCAAAGCAGAATGTAGCATAGCACAGTAGATCTCAGAAATGCACCGAATAGCAGTGTAAACCGCAAAAGTCAGTGCAGCATATCCTAACCTAGCCAAACGTGACGTACCCAAACGTAACTAAACCTAACGTGGCGGGACCACCATTGCTCGCCTCCGCAGAGACACGAGGAAAGTACCAGGGCACAGTACAACGTAGGAGTCCTTCGCAATGCAGTGAATAGCACGAAAGCCGTAGATATCAAGGCTTAACCGGACCTAACCTAACCTAACCAAACGTAACCTAACTCATACTGACGTGCCGCGACCGCAACTGCTGGCCACCCAGAGCCAAGCAGAAAATACTAGAACACATCATGGCGCAGGCATACACCTCATTGCAGCGAAAAGCACAAAAGTCAAACATATCCTGAGAGAACTTCGCCTCACCTAATATATCCAAACGTAGCGTAACTCAACATGAAGTGACGACACCAATATTGGTGGCCTCCCAGAGCCAAGCAGAGCATATTAGAGCACATAAGACCTTAGAAACCAACCGAAAAGCAGAGTATAACACAAAAGTCAAAGTAGTCTGTCCTAACCTATCCAAACGCAACATAACCGAACGTAACCTAACTCACCCTAACATGTTGAGACCACTATTGCCGGCCACTCCAGAGCCAAGCAGAACATGCTGGAGCACACTGCAGCGCAGAAGCCCACCGGATAGCAGTGAATAGCGCAAAAGTCGAAAATGTCCTGACAGAACCAGGCCTCACCTAACATATTCAAACTTAGCGTAACTAAGCAAAAAGCGGCGAGACCAATATTGCTGGCCTTCCAAAACCAAGCAGATAATATTAGTGTACATTAAAGCGCAGGAATCCACCGAGTGACAGTGTATAATACGAAAGTCGTAGTTAACCCAACCAAACGTAAACTAACCTTACCTAACTGAACCTAACCGAAGACAACTTGACGTGCCAGGACCTCAATGCCTCGCCTCGCCAGGACCGAGCAGACTGTAGTAGAGCAATGTAGATCGCAAAAATTCACCGAACAGCGGAGTACAGCACAAAAGCCAAAGAAATCCTAACCAAACCTTCTTAACCGGCCCAAGCAAAACGTAAAATAACACAAACTAACAAGCCGAGACCAATATTTCTGGCCACAGAAGAGCCAAGCCGTACTTATTGGAGCGCAGTAGAGCGCAGATATCCACCGAGAAGCAGTGAGGGGCACAAGACTCTAAGTTACTCTGTCCAAACAGAACCAGACTTGTCATACACAAATGTAGCCTAACGAAACCTAACGCGCCGGGACCAATATTGCTGGCCGCGCCAGAGCCAGGCAGAAAATATTAAAACACAGTAGAGCGCAGACAACCTCCGAATAGCAGTGCGTAGCAAAAAGTCGAAGCTATCCCCCCCTATCCCATCGACGCGCAACATAAGCAAGCATAGCATAACTGAAGCTATCGTGCCGAGACCATTATTGCTGGCCTCCTCAGAGACTAACAGATGAAAGTAGATCACGGTAGATCGCAGAAATGCACCGAATAGCAGTGTATAACACAAAAATCTAAGTTATACTTTCCTAACCTAACCAATCGCATCATAACCATACGTAATATAATATATCCTACCGTACCTAGACCTCTATTACTGATCTCTTCGGAGCCAAGCTGAATAAGATAGAGCACAGTAGAGCGCAGAAATCCGCCGCATTGAAGTGCAAAGCACAAGAGTCAAAGATATTCTGACGAAGCCTAAACAAACGTAACCAAACCAAACGTAACATGTCTCAACCCAAAGTCCCGCGACCACTACCTCTGGCGCCCCAGATTCAAGCGCAATACGATTGAGCACAGTAGAGCTCTGAATTCCGCAGGATATCTGTGCTGAGCACAAAGGTCGCAGCTATCCTAGCATAACCCAAGCTAACATATCCTAACCAAACGCAATCCGGCTAAATCTAACGTGCCGCGACCAGTGTTGCTGGCCTCCACGGCATCGAGCAGAGCATATTAGAGATGAGTAGTGCTCACAAATTCGTGCAATAGCAGCGTACAGCAGAAAAGATGAAGCTATCCAAACATAACCGAAGTTAACATAACATAACCAAACTTATCCTATCGGAGCCTTATGTGCCGATACCACTATTACAGGCAACCGCACTGCCAAGCGGACCGCACTAAAGCACAGTAGAGCGCAGAAGTCCACCGAATTGCCGTGTACAGGATAGAAATCAAAGATATCCTAACCGAACTCTAACAAATCCAACCAACCCAGCCGTAACCTAACACCACCTAACGCGCCGCGGCCACTATATCCGTGCTTCACAGAGAACAGCAAATCAATTAGATCACTGTAGCGCCCAAAAATCCACCGAACAGCAGTTTATAGCGCAAAGGTCAATGTTAACCTTGCCTAACTTAACCGAAGATAACATAACCAAGCGTATTATAGCTTAACCTGACGGGCCTAGATCATCATTGCTAACCCCCTCAGAGCCAAAAAGAATATACCAGAGAACAGCAGAGCGCAGAAATCCACAGCATTGCAGAGTAAAGCGCAAAACTCAAAGGTATACTAACCTAACCTGACCAAACCTGAACTAACCTAACGTAGCTTAACTCAGCATGACGTGCCGAAGCCACTAATGCTGTCTTTCGCAGATCCAAGCTGAACGTACTAGAGCAGAGTAGATTGCAGGAATCCAACAAACAGCAGTGTATAGCACAACAGTCAAAGCCATCATAACCAAACATTACTCAACATAGCATAATCAAATATAACCTAACTCAACCAATCGTGCCACGACCACTAATGCTGGCGCCTCAGGGTCGAATAGGGTACACTACAGCAATGTAGAGCGCAGAAATACACCGAATAGCAATTTATGGCACAAAAGTCAAAGCTACTTTGTCGTAACCCAACCAAACGTAACATAACCGAGCGTGACCTGATTCCACCTAACCGCCCTACCCCACTATTGCTCACATCCCCAAATTCAAGCGGAATAGACTAGAGCACAGTAGAGCACAGGAATCCGAGGGACTGCAGTGTGAAGCACAATAGTCGCAGATATCCTAACCCAACCGGACCTAACTCAAACGGACGTAGCCTAACTCCACATAACATGTCAGGACCACAATTGCTCTATTTCCCATAGCCACGCAGAACGTACGAGATCACAGTTGAGCGCAGAAATCCTCCGAATATCAGTGTACAGCGCAAAGGTCAGCTATTTTCTCCTAACCTAGCCAATCGTAACATTACCTATCGTAAACTAACACAACCTAACGTTCAGCGATCGCTATTGCGGGCCTCCCGGAGCCGAGCAGAGTATTGTATGTCACAGTAGAGCGCAGGGTTCCACTGAATAGCAGTCTATACCAAGAAAGTCAAAGCTACCCAAACCTGACCCAAACAAACATAACCTAATCGAACGCAGCATAACCCAGCCTATCCTGCCGATGCCGCAATTGCAGGCCTCTCCAGAGCCAAGCAGAGCATATTAGAGGAGATCGCAGCGCAGAAATCAACAGCATGGCAGTGTATAGCAGAAAGGTCAAGGCTATCCGAACCAAATCTATGCCAACATGTCCTAACCAAAAGTCACTTATCGAAACATAACGTGACGCGGCCACAGTTTCTGGCGTCCCCAGAGCAAAGCAGGGCATATTAGAGCACATCAGGTGGCAGGAATTCACCTAATAACAGTGCATTGCACGAAAGTCGCAGTTATCCTAACCAAATTCAACCTAACCTGGCCAAACCGAAAGTAACATAACCCAACCTAACGTGGCGCGACCGCCATTGCTGGCCCGCCAGAGGAAAGCAGACCATATTAGAGCTGAGTAGAGCGCAGAAACCAACCCAGTTGTAGTGAATGCCACAAAAGTTGAAACTACCCTCTCCTAACCTAACCAATCGTAGCATAACCAAACGTAACATAACGCAAGGTAACACCACGAGACCACAGTTGCTGTACACCCCAGAGACAAGCAGAGTGTAACTGCGCACAGTAGAGCGCAAAAGTACATAGAGTAACAGTGAATACCACAAAAGCAAGTGCTATAACAACCTTACCCTACACATGCTAGCCAAACAAAACGCAACCTAACTCATCCCAACGTGCCACATCACTGTTGCTGGCATCCCCAGAGTCATGCAGATTATATTAGAGGAGATCAGGTGGCAGAAATCCAACGTAAAGCAGTGCACGGCACAAAAAACAAAGCTATACTATCCTAACCTAACCAAGCGTAACGCAACCGAACGTAACCTAACCCATCCTAACGTGCCGAGACCGCTACGTCTGCCCTCCTCAGAACAAAGCAGAACATACTAGAGGAGAGTAGAGCGCAGGAATACATAAAAACGCAGTGTACAGCAGAATAGTGAAAGGTATCCAAACCTAACGCGGACAAGAATAACATAACCAAACGTAGCGAAACTCAAATTAACGAGGCGTGACCACCATTCCTGGATTCCCCAGCGTCTAACAGGTTAGAGTATAGCACAGTAGAGGGCAGGATTCCACCGCATATATTTGAGTAACTGGAAAGTCAAAGCTGCCCTAACCAAACTGAACCAAGGCAAGCTTGACCATCCGTAACACAACTCATCCAATCGAAACTCGACCACAATTACTGGCTGGCCGAGAGACGCGCAGCGTGTAGTACAGCAATGTAAAGTGCAGAAATCCTCCGAACAGCAGCGTACAGCACAAAAGTCAAAGCTATAACCTCCTAACATAACCGAACGTAACATAGCCGTATGCAACCTAACTCAACCTATCGTGCCACGACTGCTATTGCTGGTCTCCTCTGATTCGAGCAGTGTATACTAGAGATATGTGGTGCGAACAGGTCCAGGGAAAAGCAGTGTACAGCGCACAAGACAAATGTTTCCTTTTCTAACGTATTCAAGCGTAATATAAGCAAGCGCAGCATAACTTAACCAAACATGCCGAGACTAACACAGATGGACTCCGCATACACAAGCAGAATATAATAGAGTAATCTGCCGCATTGCAGTGTATCGCACATAACTGGAATATATCCTAATCCAACATTTCATAACCTAAGGTAACCTAACGCAACAAAGCTCAACATGACGTGCCGAGACCGCCATTTCTGCTCATTCCAGTACCAGGCTGAACAGGCTAGGGTACCGGGGAGCGCTGAAATCCACCGAATAGCAGCGTATAGCACAAAAGACGGAGCTATCACCTCCTAATATAGCCAACAGTAATACGTCCAAACGTAGCCTAACACAACATAACGTGCCGTCACGACCTGGCAATCCCTGAACCAAGAAGAACATATTAGTCGATAGTAGAACGCAGAAATCCATAGAATTGCAGTGTATATGAATAACGTGTGAGCTACCTGTGCCTAACCCAAACCAACAGAACCTAAACAAACATAGTCCAACGCAACATACCGAGCCGCGACCAGTATTGCTGGACTCCCAACAGCCAAGCAGAATGTTGTGCAGCACAGGAGAGCGTAGAATTAGACCGAATATCAGTGTACACCGCGAAAGTCAAATCTATCCAGACCTAACCCAAACTTACGCAACGTAGCCAAACGTAGCCTAACTCAACGTAACGTCCCGATACCACTATTACTGGCCTCCCCAAAGCCGAGCAGAGTGTTGTAGAGCATCCTAGGGTGTAGAAATCCACCGGAAAGCAGTGCATAGCTCAAAGGTCGAAGCTACCCTATCATAACATGTCCAAACTTAATCTAACCTAACGCGACGAAACTTAACCCAAGGTGCTGAGGCCACTATTTCTGTACACCCCATAGCCAAGCAGAATATGCTACAGCACAGTAGAGCGCAGAAAGCCACCAAATAGCAGTGCCTTGCACAAAAGTCAAAGATATCCTAACCTAACCTGACCCCACCTAACCCAATCAAACGTAGACTAACAAAACCTAAGGAGCCGAATCCACTATTTCTGTCATTCCCGTCGCCAAACAGAGCAAATCAGAGGATCGTAGAGCGCAGAAGTCCATAGAATGGTCATGAAAAGCAGAAATTCAAAGCTATCCTAGCCCGAACCAGGCTAACATTACCTAACCAAACGTAGCCTAACCCAAATTATCATGCCGATACAACTATTTCTGTCCTCCCCATAGACGAGCAGAGTTTATTAGAGCAATGTAGAGCGCAGAGATCCACCGAATAGCAGCGTATACCACAAAAGTCTATGCCACCCTATCCAAACATATCCAAATGTAACATAACCAAACGCATCATAAACCAACATATCGCGCCACGGACACCATTGCTGGCATCCCCAGAGCCGAGCAGACTATAGTAGGGCACAGTGGAGCGCAGACGTCCAGCGAATAGCTGTGTATACCGCGAAAGTCGAATGCATCCAAACCTAAACCAAACTAACGTAACATAGCCAATCGTAGCCTAGCTAAACACGACGGACCGAGAACGCTATTACTGGCCTCCGCAGGGTCGAGCAGAGTATAGTAGAGCAACGTGGTGCGTAGAAATCCGCCTAATAACAGTGTACAGCGCAATGGTCAAGGCAACACTATCCGAACCCATCCAAACGTAATATAGCCACACGCAATGTGACTAAACCTGACGAGCCGAGGCCACTATTGCTGGCCTCGCCAAAGCCAAGCAGGGCATACTAGAGGGCAATAGAGTGCAGAAAGCCACCAATCAGCATTGCATTGCGCATAGGTCAAAGATACTCTAACCTAACATGACCGAACATAACCTAATCGGACGTAGAATACCCATACCTGACGAGCCGACACCTCTATTTCTGTACTCCCCAGAAGCAAGCAGAATAAACTCGAGCACAGCAGAACGCAGGAAGCCTTCGAATAGCATTGTTCGGTACGAAAGTCATGGAGTTCCTATCATAACCAAACCCATCCTGACATATCCAAGCGTGGACTGACTACACCTAACGTGACGCGTCCACTATTGCTGACCTGTCCATTGAGAGGCGGAACATATTGGAGGTGGATAGAGCGCAGAAGTCCACAGAATGTCAACGAAAAGCAGAAAAGTCATAGATATTCTAACCTAACTCTGACTAACCTATCCTAATCAAGCGTAACATGACTCAACCTAACTTGCGGCGAGAATAGTTGCTTGCCTCCTCAGTGCCAGGCAGAGTATATTATAGCAATTCACAGCATAGAAATCCACCGAACGGCGGTGTATAGCATAAAAGTCAAAGCTACCGTGCCCTAACGTAACCGCACGTATCATAACCATACGCAACATAACTCATCCTAGCTTGCCGAGACGAATATTGCTGGCTAACCCATAGCCAACAGAACATAATAGAGCACAGCAGATCACAGAAATCCACCGTATTGCAGTGTATATCACAAAAGTCAGAGATAACCTAACCTAACCATACCTAACCAAACGCTACATAACTAGCCCTAGCATGCCGAGACGAATATTGCTGGCCACCCCTGAGCCAAGCAGATCATATTAGAGCACAGTAGAGCGCAGAAGCCCATAGAATGTCAGTGTGTAGCACAGAAGTCAAAGCCATTCTGATGAAACTTAGCCTAACCCGTAAAAGCCAAGCGTAATCTGACTCAGCCTAGCTTGCCGATGCCGCAATTTCCGGTATCCCGAGAGCATAGCAGATTATAATAGGGCAGTGTAGATCGCAGAAATCCATCGAGTAGCTGTGTACAGCGCAAAAGTCAAAGCTACCATAACCAAACCTAACCAAACCCCAAGCCAAGCGTAACCTAACTCAACCTACTGTACATAGACCACCATTGTTGGCTTC
>NW_016912988.1:637-7130 GCF_001483705.2 Eufriesea mexicana | reverse complement strand
GCACGTTACCCTGAGATAGACTACGTTTGGTTGGGTTACGTTAGCTTGGGTTATGTTCTGATACCTACAACTTTTGTCCTATATATGTTCTGATAGCTACAACTTTTGTCCTATACGCTGCGTTTCTATGGACTTCTGCTCTCTACTGTGCTCTAACACGTTCTGTTTGGCTCTGGGGAGTCCAGCAATAATGGCCTAATCGGTTAGTATATGATAGGTTATGGTGTCTCCCGCTTTTGTGCTATCCACTGCAATGCAGTGGATCCCTGCGCTCTGCTGAGCTCTAGCATATTCTGCTTGGATCTGTGGAGACCAGCAATAGTGGTCTCGGCACGTTAGGTTGAGTTATGTTGCGCTTGCGTGTGTCACGTCTGGTGAGGCTAGTATATGATATTCTAGGCTTTCGAACTATACACGGCCATCCGCGTACCTCTGCGCTCTGCTGTGCTTTAGTATGTCCTGCTTGGCGCTGGGGAGAGCGGAAATAGCGTTCTCGGTCCGTTAGGTTGAGTTAGGCCACGTTTGGTTTTGTTCTGTTGCTTTTGGTTGGGCCGATGTGGATACGACTTTTCTGATATACACCGCAATTCTACGGATGTCTACGTTCTACTCTACACTAACGTGTTCTGCTTGGTTCTGCGGAAGCCAGCAATAGTGCTCGCGGCACGTTACGTTGAGACACTACTTTTCTGATATAAGATGCGATTCTATGAATTTCTGCGGTCTACTCTCCACTAACGTCTTCTGCCTGGCTTTGGGGTGGCAAGCAATAGCGGTCGCTGTACGTTAGGTTGAGACATGTTACGTCCGGTTATGTCACGTTTGGTTACGTTACGAGAGGGTGGCTTTGACTATATTTCCATAGTCTGCTACTAGGTGGATTTTTGCGGCCCACAGCGCTCTATTGCTTTCAGGCTGGCCCTGGCAAGGCCTGAAACGTTTGCCTCGGCACGTTATGTTGTGTCAAGGTACGTTCGGTTGCGTCGGGTTATGCAAAGCTTTCCAAAGATAGCTTTATCTCTTTTGCTGTGCACTGCTATTCGGCGGATTTCTGCTCTCTAGTGTGCTCTAGTAAGTCCGGCTTTGCAGTGGGGAGGGCAGCAATAGCAGTCTCGGCACGTAATGTTTAGTTATGATACGTTTGGTTACTGTTGGATAGAACAAGAGAGGATAGATTAGACTTTAGTGCTATAGTCTGCTATTAAGTGGACTTCTGCGACCAACAGCGCTCTAATATTTTCAGCTTGGTTCTGACAAGGCTAGCAAGAGTGGTCTCGGCACGTTATTAGAGCCATGCTACGTTCGGTTAGGTTGGGATAGGATAAGGTTTGTCAGGATATTTGCATCTTTTGCGCTGTACACTGCTGTTCGGCGGACTTCAGCGCTCTCCTGTGCTCTGGCGTGTCCTGCTTATCACTGCGGTTGGCAGCAATAGCGGCCTCGGCACGTTAGTTATAGATAGGCTATGTTTGGCTATCTTCTGTTCGTTTGGGTTAGTTTTGGGTGCCTTTGGCTTTTCGGCTATACACTGGGATCATGTGGGACTCTGCGCTCTGCTCTCCACTAACGTGTTCTGCTTGGCTCTGCGGAAGCCAGAAGTAGTGGTCGCGGTACGTTAGGTTGAAACAGGTAACGTTGGGTTGGGTTAGGTTTGTTTGGGTTTGGTAAGCATATCTTTGACTTTCGTGCTGCACACCGCCATTCTGTGGACCTCTGCTTTCTACTCACCTCTAGTGAGCACCGTTTTGCGTTGGGGAGGCCAGAAATTGTGGGCTGGGATCGTTACGCTATGATTGGTTACGTTTGATTAATAACCCAGGTTAGGTTCGGTTAGGTTAGGTTATCTCCTACTTTTTTGCTGTACGCAGCTATTCGGACAATTACAGGGTCCTAAATGCCTCTGCCACACTCTGCTTAGCTCGCGTAAGCCCACAATGTCTTCTGTGGCACGTCGTCCTGTGTTACGTTACGTCTGCCTTTGATACGTTGGTTATGTTTGAATTGGTTATCTACGACTTTTGTGCTACGCACTGCTATTCTATGGACGTCTTCACTGTTGTGTGCGCTATCGCGCTCCGCTTGTCTCTGTGGACGTCAGGAATAGTGACCACTTCACGTTAGGTTGAGTTACGCTACATTCTGTTATGTTAGGTTTGGTTAGGCTTGGTTAGGATAGCTTTGACTTTGAGCTATACACTGCTATTCGGACGATTTCAGTGCTCTACATTGCTCTGCTGTGCTCCGATTAGCTCTCGTGAGGCGAGCAATAACGTTCGTGGAACGTCAGTATGTGTCACATTACGTCTGCTTATATTACGTTTTGGCATGTTAGAAAAGGGTAGATTTGACGTTTGCGCTATACACTGCTATTCGGTGGATTTCTGCGCTCTGCAGTACTGTAATATGCTCTGCGTCGCGCTGGGGATGCCGGCAATAGTGGTCTCGGTGCGTTAGTTTGAGTTATGTTGCGTATGGTTAGGTAACGTTTGGTTTGGTTAGGATAAGGTAACTTTGTCTTGTGTGCTGTACGCTGATATTCGGTGGATTCATGCGTTCTACAAAGCTGTACTCTAATCTGCTCGGCGCTTGGGTAGCCAACAATAGTGGTCGCGGTACGTTGCGTTGAGATTCTCTTCGTTAGGCCAGGTTATGTTAGTTTCGGTTAGGTTTGGATACCTTTGACTTTTCTGCTGTAGACTGCAATTCTATGGATATCTGCGGCATACTCCCTTCTAATATGGCCTGCATGGCTCTGGGCAGGTAACCAGTATTGGTGGCGAAACGTTAGGTTGAGCTTGAATAAGCTTGGTACTGCGCGGTTGGCAAGGTTGCGACATGCTACCTATGACTTTTGCGCTATACACTGCCATCCGCTGGATTCCTGCGCTCTAGTGTGCCAGAATATACTCTGCTTCGCTCTGGGGAGGCCAGAAATGGTGGTCTCCGCCCGTGAGTTGGAGATAGATAATGTAGGCCAGGTTATGTTAGTTTCGGTTAGGTTTGGATACCTTTGACTTTTCTGCTGTAGACTGCAATTCTATGGATATCTGCGGCATACTCCCTTCTAATATGGCCTGCATGGCTCTGGGCAGGTAACCAGTATTGGTGGCGAAACGTTAGGTTGAGCTTGAATAAGCTTGGTACTGCACGGTTGGCAAGGTTGCGACATGCTACCTATGACTTTTGCGCTATACACTGCCATCCGCTGGATTCCTGCGCTCTAGTGTGCCATAATATACTCTGCTTCGCTCTGGGGAGGCCAGAAATGGTGGTCTCCGCCCGTGAGTTGGAGATAGATAATGCTTGGTTATGTTGCGTTTGGTCAAGCTAGGAGAAGATAGCTTTGACTTTTGTGCTGTACACTGGTGTTCGGTTGATTTCTTCGTTCCACTGTGCTCTCACATGCTATGACTTGCTGTGTCGAAGCCAGAAATGGTGGCGCGGCATGTTATGTTTAGTTAGGTTGGGTTTGGTTAGGTGAGGTTAGGTTAGGTTTGCATAGAATAGCTTTTACTTTTGTGCTATGCACTGAAATTTAGTGTACTTCTGCGCTCTACTGTGCTCTCGTACGTTCTGCTTGTCTCTGGGGCGGGCAGCACTATCGGTCTCGTCACATTAGTTTGAGTTATATTACGTTTGGCTATGTTACGTTCGGTAATGTTAGGACAGGATAGCTTTCACTTTTATGCTATACACTGTTATTCGGTGTGTTTCTGCGCCCTTCATTGCTCTGCCATAATCTTCTCGTCTGCGGTGGCGACCAGTAATTATGGCCTCGGCAAGTTAGAGTGAGTAAAGCTACGTTTGGTTTGGTTACGTTAGTCTGGGTTAAGTTTGGGTAGCTTCGACTTACGCGGGGTACACTGTTGCTTGGTGAACTTCTGCGCTCTACAGTGTTCTAGTATATGCAGCTCGGCTCTGTGGTGGCCAGCAATAGCGGTCTCGGCTCGTTAGGTTCAGCTATTCTACGTTTGGTTAGTTTAGGTTAGGTCGGTATAGGTAAGGATATCGTCCACTTTTGGGCTGTACATTGCTCTTCATTGTATTCCTGCGCACTACAGTGCTCTACCCTATCCAGCTGGGCACTTTATGTTGAATTAGGTTACGCTCGGTTAGGTTACGTTAGGCCAAGTTTAGTTAGGGTAGCTTTAACTTTTTTGCGATGTACTGCAATTCGATGGAGTTCTGCGCTCTACTGTGCTCTAGTATGTTCTAGTCGACCCTGGGGTGGGCAGCAATGGCGGTCTCGGCACGTTAGCATGAGCTTCATTACGCTTGGGTAGGTTAAGATGGGATAGCTTTGACTTTTACGTTATACACGGCACTTCGGTTGACTTCTGCTCTCCACATTGCTCTAATATGCTGTGCCTGGCTCTAGGGAGGCAAGCAATAGTGGACTCGGCGCCCTAGGTTCATCTAAGGTACGTCCCGTTCTGCTAAGTTTGGCTACGTTGGGATATTGTAGCTTCTACTATTGTGCTATGGACTCCGATTCTATGGACTACTGCGATCTACTCTCCTCTAATCTGTTCTGCTTGGCTCTGATGAGGGCAGCAGTAGTGGTCTCGGCACGTTAGGATATGTTATGTTACCCGCGGTACGATACGTTTGGCTTAGTTAGGATAGGATGGCTATGACCTTTGTGCCATACACTTCTATACTTTGGGCTTCTGCGCTCTGCTGCGCTCTGATATGTTGTGCTTCGCCCTAGGGTGTCCAGCAATAGTGGTCTCTGCACGCTAGGGTATCTACGTTAGCCATAGCCTGGCTATATTAGGATAGGTCTGGTTAGGATAGGTTTGACTTTTGTGATATACACAGCTATTCGGTGGATTTCTGCGATCTACATCGCTCTACCATACTCAGCCCGAATCTTGGGTGTCCAGACATGGTGGTGGCTGCACGACAGATTGAGATAGACTTCTTTCTGTTAGGTTAGGTTACGTTGCGTTAGATTAGGATAGCTTTGACTTTTGTCCTACGCACTGCCATTCTATGGACCTCTGGTCTTTACTGTGGGCTAACACAGCCTGCTTGTTTCTGGGGACGCCAGGAATCGTGGTGGCGGCGGGTTAGGTTGATTTGTGTTCAGATCGTTTAGGCTAGGTTCGGTCAGGTTTGGTTGGGATAGCCTTGACTCCTGCTCTTCACATCCTACATGGCTCTGCTATACTCTGCTTGGCTCTCGTGAGGCCAGCAATAGTGGTCGTGTCACCACAGGTTGGGTGACGCAGCGTTTGGTTGTGTTACGTTTTCTGAGGTTAGTAGAGTATAGCTTCGACTTTTGTGCTGTACACTGCTCTTCGGCGGATATCTGCTCTTTACTCCGATCTAATATGCTCTGCTAGGCTCTGGGTTTGCCGGCAATGGTAGTCTCAGCACGTTAGGTTGAGTTGGGCTACGTTCGGTTACATTACGTTAGTTTGGGTTAAGTTTGGATAGCTTTGACTCTCTTGTTGTAAACTGTTATTCTGTGCAATTCTGCGCTCTTCTGAGCTCGACTATACTCTGCTCGAATCCGGGGCGGTAGGCAGTAGTGGTCGCGGCACGTTCCTTTGTGTTATATTACGCTTGGCTATGCTACTCTATGATCGGTTGGGAAGGGATTGCTTTAACTATTGTGGCATACACTGCTCTTCGGTGGACTTATGCACTCTACCGTGCTATAATATATTCTGCTTGGCTATGTGGAGGCCAGCAGTATAGGCCTCGGCACGTTAGTCTGAGTGAGGTTGCGCTTGGTTATGTTACGATTGGTTAGGTTTGGGTAGCACAGCTTTGACTTTTGTGCTACAAGCTGCTATTCCGTGGATTCCTGCGCTCTACTGTGTTCTGATATAATCCACCTTGCTCTAGGGAAGTCGGTAATAGTGGAGTACGAGCGTTAGCCTGTGTTAAGTTCGTTTGGTTTTGCTTCGCTTTGTAAGGTCTGGATAGCGTATCTGTGACCTTTGCGCTATCCACTGCTATTCGGAGGATTCCTGCGCTCTACTGTGCAGTAATATATTCTGCCTTGCTCTGGGGAGGTCAGCAACAGTGGTGTAGGCGCGTTAGGTCCAGATAGGTTACGTTCGGATAGGTTATCTTAGCATAAGCTATGCTTGGATGCCTTTGACGTTTCTGCTATACACTGCCATTCTATTGAGTTCCGCTCGGCACTCTTCTCCTATATCTTCTGCTTGTGGCGGGGAGGACAGCAGTAGTGTTTTGGCACGTAATGTTTGGTCAGGTTACGTTTTGTTATGTTACGTTTTGTCAGGTTAGGAAAGGATATCTTCGACTTTTGTGTTATACACTGCTATACTTTGGATTTCTGCGCTGCACTGTGCTACAATATGTTCTGCTGGGTTTTGAGGAGGCCAGGAATAAAGGTCTCGGCTCGTTACGTTTAGTTATTCTATGTTTGATTACGTTAGGTTCGGTCAGGTCAGGTTACGATGTCATTGATCATTGTCCAATGCACTGCCATTTGGTGGCTCTCTGCGCTCTGCTG
>NW_016912988.1:0-344 GCF_001483705.2 Eufriesea mexicana | reverse complement strand
TGTTACGTTTGGTTACGTTAGGACAGTGTAACTTCAACTATTGTGCTGTGCTCTGCGATTCCATCGACTTCTGCGCCCTACTCTCCACTAATATGCTCTGCTTGGCTCTGAGTAGACTAGCAATGGTGGCATCGGCACGCTAGGCTTTGTTGGGTTACGCTTGGCTTTGCTAGGCTAGGATAGCTTCGGATAGGGTAGCTATGACTCTTGTGCTATACACTGTTCTTCGGTCAATAAATCTGCACTGCGTTGCTCTACTGGCATCTGCATGCCTCTGGGAAGGCCAGCAATAGCGGTTGTAGCAGGGTCGACTCTGTTAGTTTACCCTTGGTTATGTAAGGTTA
>NW_016912987.1:0-1933 GCF_001483705.2 Eufriesea mexicana | reverse complement strand
TGGATGTATGCATGGATGTATGTATGGATGTATGTAAGTATGTATATATGGATGTATGTATGGATGAATGTATTGGCGTATGCAAGGGTGTATGTATTGATGTCTCTATGGATGCATGGATGGATGGGTGGATGGGTGGGTGGATGTATGGATGAGCGGATGAATGGATGGTTGAGGTATGGATGGATGGATGTATGTATGGATGGATGTACGGATGAATGGATGCATGGATCTATAATTGCATGGATGTGTGGATGGCTGGATGTATGAGTGAATGGTTGTATGGGTGGATGGATTTATGGATGTATGTATGGATGTATGGAAGGATATAGGTATGGTTGTATGTATGTATGGATGGATGGACTTATGAATGAGTGGATGTATGAACGTGTTGACGGATGGATGTATGGATGGATAGATATATGGATCGATGGATGTATGGATGGGTGCTAGTACGGATGAATGCATGTCTGGTTCGATGGATGTATGGATGGGTGAATGTATGGATGGATGGATGTATGGAAAGATGGATGTGTGGATGTATGTATGTATGGATGAGTGGATGCATGGATGGATGCATGTATGGATGGATTGAGGCATGGATGGGCAGATGTACGTATGTATGAATCTATGGATGTATATATGTATGGATGTATGGTTTTTTGGATGTATGGCAGGGTGGATGTATGGATGGAAGGATGTATTGATATGTGTGTATGTATGTATGGATGGATGGATGGATTGGTGGATGGATGTATGGATGGATAGATGTATGGATCGATGGACGCTTGGATGGGTGGATGTATGGATGGATGAATGTATCGAAGGGTGGACTTATGGAAGGATGGATGTACAGACGGACGGATGTATGGATGCATGAATGTATGGAAGGCTGGGCCTATGGTTGGATGGATTTATGGATGGGTGGATGAATTGATTTATGGATGGGAGGATCGATGGGTGTATGTACGGACGTGTGTATTGAGGTATGTATGCGTGAGTGTACGAATGTATGGATGTACGGATGTATGGTTGCATGGATCTCTATTTGTATGGATGTATGGATGGCTGGATGTATGAGTGGATGGATGTATGGATGGATGGACGTATGGGTGTATGTATGGATGTATGAATGGTTGTATGGATGTATGGATGGATGGATTTATCGAGTGATGGACGTGCGAATGGATGCATTTATGGATGCATGGATGTGGGGATGTATGGATGAATGTACGTATGGATGCATTTACGGATGTATCTATGGATGTATGTATAGTTGAGTGTATGGGTGTATGCGTGGATTTATGGTTGTATGTATGGACGTATGTATGGATGTACGTATGAATGGATGGGTGCATGGATGGATGGATTTATGGATGTATAAATATCAGGATGCATGGATGTATGGATGGATGGATGTATGGATGGATGGATGTATGTTTCGATGGGAGTATGGATGGGAGGGTGTATGGATGGATGGATGTATGGAAAAATGAATGTATGGATGGATGTATGTAAGCATGAATGGTTTTGTGAATGGATGGGTGTATTTATGTATGGATGTTTGGATTGATGGATGTATGGATGGATACAGGTATGGCTGGAAGGATTTATGCATGTATGGATGTATGTATGGATGAATGTACGCATGTATGAATGGTTGTATGGATGTATGGACGGTTGGATTTATGGATGTGTGGATGTATGAATTTGTATGAGTGTATGGATGGATTGATGTATGGGTGGATAGATGTAAGGATCGATGGATGTATGGATGGGTGCTAGTATGGATGGATGGATGGATGGTACGATGGATGTGTGGATTGGTGAATGTATGGATGGATGGATGTATGGTTCGATGGATGTATGCATGGGTGGATGAATTGATTTATGGATGGGAGGATCGATGGATGTATGTACGGACGTCTGTATA
>NW_016912986.1:0-490 GCF_001483705.2 Eufriesea mexicana | reverse complement strand
CCTCCCCAGAGACAAGCAGAATATACTATAGCACAGTAGAGCGTAGAAAGCCTTCACATAGCAATGTATAGGATGAAAGTGAAAGATATCCCAACCTAACCTGTCCTAATCCTAACACAAAATAACCGAACGTTAACTCTCTAACCCCTACGGTCCGGGTCCAATATTGCTGTCTTCCACATCGCCAAACAGAACTTATTAGAGGAGCGTAGAGTGCAGAAATCCATGGAAGGGCAATGTACAGCGCAAAAGTCAAAGATAGCCTAACATAACCCAGACAAACTTACCAGAACCATGCGAAAGGTAATTCAAGCTAAAATGCCTTAACCACTATTGCTTGCATCCATAGAGCCACGCAGAGCATATCAGAACACTATGGGCCGCAGAAATCGACCGCGATGCGGCGTATAACGCAAAAGTCGGAGGTGCCCTTACCAAACATAACCTAACCTAACCTAACCTAAAGTAACATAACCCAACCTAACGTGCC
>NW_016912985.1:0-508 GCF_001483705.2 Eufriesea mexicana | reverse complement strand
TCTGCGCTCTACTGTGCTGTAATGTATTCTGCTTTGCTCTGGGTAATCCAGTAATAGCGTTCCGTCACATTAAGTTTAGTTAGGTTCCGTTTGGCTTTATTACGTTATGATATGTTAGGATAGGCTTGTTTCGACCTTTTGCTATACACTGCTTTTCACTGGATTTTTACGCTCTGCATTCCTCTACGATACTCTGTTCTACTCTGTGGAGGCCAGTAATTGTAGTCTCGTTTCAGTTTTAGTTAGGCTACGATTGGTTATGTTGCGGTTGGTTAGGGTGGGAGAGGGTACCTTCGACTTTTGTGCTGTATACCGAAATGCGGTCGATATCTGCAGTCTACTGCGATCCAGTACCTTCTGCTTCGCTTCGTGGAGTCCAGAAATAGTGTTATCGGCACGTTGCGTCGAGTTATGTTTCGTTTGCTTAGGTTAGGTTAGGACACCATAGGTTAGGATATTTGCGACTTTAGTGCTTCACACTGCAATGCGTCATGTGTCTGCGCACTAC
>NW_016912984.1:0-342 GCF_001483705.2 Eufriesea mexicana | reverse complement strand
TAAAAATTTATAATCCGATGTTGCTTGGTGAATAGGTCGCCCAACGCCTTCAATGCAATGGCATGTACAGCCATTTTCTTGCCAGAGAATATGTCTACTGAAGATCTGTAGCCAGCTATAGCTTGGTAAATAGGTAGCCTAGCGCCTTGAATACAATGGCAAGTACAGCCATTTTCTTGCCAGAGAATATGTCTACTGAAGATCTGTAGCCAGTTATAGCTTGGTAAATAGGTAGCCTAGCGCCTTGAATACAATGGCAAGTACAGCAACCTTCATGCCTGAGAATAGGTCTATTCAAGATCAATAACCTGTAATAGCTTGGTGAATAGATCGCCTATCGCA
>NW_016912983.1:0-1041 GCF_001483705.2 Eufriesea mexicana | reverse complement strand
TAGCGTGTTCTGTCTGGCTCTGCGGAGGCAAGCAATAGTGGTCTCGGGGCGGTAGGTTGAGTTCGGTTACGTTTTGGTAGGTTAGGACTGGGTAGATCCGACATTTGCCTCATACACTGCTATTCGGTGGATTTCTGCGATCTACTATGCTATAATATTCTCTGCTTGGTTCTGGGATGCCTGCAGAAGTGGCCTCACCGCGTTAGGTTGGGTTAGATTACGTCTGGATAGATTTGGTTATACTGGATTAGGATAGGATAGCCTTGACTATTATGCCGTACATTATCATTCCTTGGAATCCTGCTCTCTACTCTCGTTTAATATGTTTTGATTGGCGATGGGTAGGCCAGCAGTAGTGGTTCAGGCATGTAAGGTTTGATTTTGTTGCGACCGGTTATGTTACGTTTGACTGGGTTTGGGTGGGGTAGCTTTGACCCTTGTGCCATACACTGCTATTCGGTGGACTTCTGCGCACTACATTTCTCTACAGTTTGCTGCTCGTCTCTGAGGTGGCCAGCGATAGTGGTCGTGACTTGATGGGTTCTGTTATGTTACGTGTGGTTAGGCAAAATTTGGCTACGTATGACTATGATGGCTTCGAGTTATGTGCTGTTGACTGCGAAGCTATGGGTTTGGGCCATCTACTCTCTTTCAATATGCTCTGCTTGCCTCTGAAGAGGCCAGCAATTGTGGTCTCGGTACATTAGGTAGAGTTAGGCTAAGCTTTCTATGGCTATGTTTGTTTGATTTAGGTTCGCATAGCAATGACTTTTGCGGTATACACTGCTATTCGGTGGATTCCTGCTCTCTACTGTGGTACAAAGTGCTCTGCTTGGCTCTGGGAAGGACAGTAATAGTGGTCCATGCAGTTAGCTATATTTACGCTGCTGTCGTTTATGTTACGTTTGGTCACGCTAGGTGCGGATAGTATTGACTGTTCCGCTATATAATGCTATTCGGTGGATTCCTGCGCTCCACTATGGTCTGAAATGATCAGCTTGTTTGTGGGACAGACAGCAATTGTTGTCTCGGCACCTTATG
>NW_016912982.1:8320-15333 GCF_001483705.2 Eufriesea mexicana | reverse complement strand
CTAGTGCACAGAGGAGCGCAGAAGTCCACCGAATAGCAGTGTACAGCACAAACGTCAAAGCCAACCTAACCAAATCTAACATACCCAAACAAAGCCAAACGTAACCCAACCACAAACAAACGTGCCACGACCACTATTGCTGACATCCCCGCAGACAATCAGAGTCTAGCAGAGCAATGCAGAGCGCAGAAATCTCCCGAATAGCGGCGTATAGCACAAAAGTCAAGGCCACTCTAACCAAACCTTACCTGCCATAACCAAACCTAGCGTAACCAAACAGAAACGAACGCGCCACGGCCACTACTGTCGGACTCCCCATAGAGAAGCAGAGACTAGTAGAGCTATGCAAAGCGAAGGGATCCACCGAATATCAGCCTATAGCGCAAAGGTCAACTCCACCCTGTCCTAACCAATCCAAACGTAATATAAGCAAACGTAACATGACATAACGTAACGTGCCTAGACCACTGTTGCTAGCCTCCCTAGAGTCAAGCAATAAACGTAATATAAGCAAACGTAACATGACATAACCTAACGTGCCTAGACCACTGTTGCTAGCCTCCCTAGAGTCAAGCAGAATATACTGGAGCACAGTAGAGCGCAGAAGGCCACCAAGTAGCAGTGTATAGAGCAAAAGCCAAAGAAGCCCTAACCCAACATGTCCTAACCCAACATAACGTAGCGCAGACTAACTATACCTAACGTGCCGAGTACACTATCGCTGACCTCCCCATCGCCATGCAGAACATATTAGAGGAGACGAGATCGCTGAAATCCATAGAATCGCATGGTGTGCCAGAAAAGTCAAAGCAACCCATACTTGACCCAAACAAACGTAACGAACCCAAAAGTGACCTGCCGCAAATAGACTTGCCGCGGCAACTATTTCTGGAATTCCCAGAGCGAGGCAGGGTACATTAGTCCAGAGTAGAGCACGGAATTCCAAAGAATAGCTGTGTACATCGCAAAAGCCTGAGAAAACATCTCCTAACTTAACATGACATTACCTACCCTAACATAACCTGACCAACCAATCGTAACCTAACTCAACAGAACGTGCCGCGAACACTACTACTGGCCTCCCTAGAGTCGAGCAGTGTATACCAGAGCAACGAAGAGCCGGAAATCCAACGAAAGGCAGTGCATAGCGCAAAAATCAAAGCTATCCGGTGCTAACGTAACCAAACGTAACATAACCGAAAATAACCTAACACAACATAAAGTGCATACACCACTATTGCTCACCTCCCCAGATCCAAGCAGAATTGTCTAGAGCACGGTAGATCGCAAATATCGGCTGCACTGAAGTGCAAAGCAGAAAAGTAAGGGGTAACATATACTAACCTGTCCTAACCATACCAAACCAAACGTAGCCAACCCCAATCTATCGTGCCTAGTCCAGTATTGCTGGCCTGCCCGTTGCCAAGCACACCGTATTAGAGGAGAGTAGAGCGATGAGGCCCATATAATGTCAGCGTAAAGCACGAAAGTCAATGGTATCCCAACCTAAGCAAAACAAATCTGAGCTAACCAAACGTAGCCTAGCACAACCTAACGCGCCGGGGCTGCTACTTCTGGACTCCCCAGAGCAACGCAAGTGCATTAGACCAGAGGAGAGCACAGCATTCCGCCGAACAGCAGTGTACAGCGTAAAAGACAACTACCTTGTCCTAACAAAACCAAGCATATCAAAACCAAACCTAACCCAAACAAATCTAACGTGCGAAGACCACCATTGCTGACCTCCCCAGGGAAAAGTAGTCTAAACTAGAACACAGTAGAGCGCAGAAGTCCGACGCACTGACATGTAAAGCACAAAAGTCGAAGATATCCTGACCTCACCAGACATAGCCTTACTAAACCATACGTAACCTAACTCAAACTAACGTACCGAGACCACCATTGTTGGCCACGCCAGCGTCAAGCGGAGCATATTAGTGCACAGTAGAGTGCAGAAACCTGCAGACTTGCAGTGTATAGTACAAAAGTAGAAGCTGTCATGTCCCCACCTAACCAAACGTGACATAACCAAACACAACATAACATAACATAATGTGCCCAGACCACTACTGCTGGATTCCCCAGATCCAAGCAGAACATATTAGAGGAGAGCAGAGCGCAGAAGTGCATAGAGTCTCAGTGCATAGCACAATAGTCGAAGCTACCCTATCCTAACTTGTCCATACTTAACGTAACCGAACGTATTCTACCACAGCCTAACGTGTCGCGAACACTATTGCCGGCCTTCCGAGTGTGGGGCATGGTACAGTAGACCAGTGTGGATCGCAGAAACCCACCGAAGGACAGAATGCAGCACAAAGGTCTAACATAACCTATCATAACATAACAAAACGGATCATAACCAAACGCAGCCTATTGCAGCCTAACATGCCACGACCACTATTGCTGGCCAAGCCAGGGACAAGCAGACGCTCGTGGAGCAATGTGGAACACAGATATCGACCGAAGAGCAGTGTAGGGCACAAAAGTGTAAGCTACTCAATCCAGACCTAATCTAGCCTGGCTAAACCAAACATATCGCAGCACAACCTAACGTGCCGAGTTCACAATTACTGCCCTCCTCAGAGCCAAGAAGAACGTATTAGAGGAGAGCAGAGCGCAGAAATGCATAGAGTCGCAGTGCATAGCACAATAGTCGAAGCTTCCCTATCCTAACATGGCCATACTTAACATAACCGAACGTAGCCTAGCTCAACTTAACGTGCCGAGACCACTATTGCTTCCCTCCCCAGAGCCAAGCAGACTATGCCAGTGCACAGCAGACCGCAGATATCCACCGCACTGCAGTGTACAGCAGTAAATCAGATATACCCAAACCTTACCTGACCCAATCTAACCTAACCAATCGTAGCTCAACTCAATACAACGTGCCGAGACCGCTATTGCTGCGTTCCCCAGGGCCAAGCAGAACATACTACAGCGCACTAGAAAGCAGATGTACACCGAACAGCAGTGAATAGCACAAAATTCGAAGCAGTCCTATCCACATATATAAAATTGTAACATAACCAAACGTAACATAGCTAATCCTATCGTACCGCGACCACTATAGATGGCCTCCCCGGAGAGGAGTAGAACATAATAGAGGACAGTAGTACGCAAAAATCCGTAGAATCGCGGTTTATAGCACAAAAATGATAGCTATACAGATCTAACCAAAGTAGCCAAACCTAACCATACGTAACATAGCTCATCCTAACGTGGCGGGACCACTATTTCTTGCCTACCCAGAGCGCGGCAGAGCCTATTACAGAAGAGTACATCTCAAAAGTCCACGGAACCGCAGTGCATAGCAAAATAGTCATAGCAACACTGCCCTAACATAACCAAACGTAACATAACCGAACTTAGCTTTGCTCATCCTAACGAGCCGAGAACGATTATTGCTTGCCACAACGGCGCCAAGAAAAAGATACTAAAGCGCAGTGGGACGCAGATATCCACCGAAAAGTACTGTATACCTCGTAAGCCAAAACTATCCGAACATAACCCAGACAAACATAACCTAACCATACGTAGCCTAGCTCAAACTTCCGTGCTGAGACCATTATTGCTTGCCTCGCGAGGGCCAATCAAGGTATAGCAGAGCAATGTAGGACGCTGAAATGGACAGAAGAGCAGTGTGTAGCACAAAAGTCAAAGCCACCCCTACCAAACCAAGCAAATCATGTCACAAACGAACGAAATATCTCAACCTAACTTGTCGCGACCAGTATTCCTCGCGTACCCGGACACAAGCAGATTATTGCAGCGCACAGCACAGAGCAGCGGACTATAGAATCGCACTGTATAGCAGTAAAATCAAAGATGCCCGAACCTCACCCGTGTTAACATAGACTAACCAAACGTAAACCAACTCAACCTAACATGGCGTGGCCACTATTCCTGGCCTCTCCGGAGCAAAGCATGTGAGCGCACTGTAGAGCGGAGAAATCTACCGAAAAGCGGTATGTAGCACAAATGTTAAATGTACCCCTTCCTAACCTAACCAATCGTAACTCAACCAAGCGTAACCAAGCTCAAACTAGCGTGCCACCACCACCATTGCTGGCCACCGCAGAACCAGGCAAAACATATTAGAGGAGAGTAGGGCGCAGAAATCCATAGTGTACAGCATAAAAGTCGTAGATATAAATGCCTAACCCGTATTAACGTAACCAAACCTAACGTAGGCAAATTCAACGACACGTTCCGCGGCCAATGTTGCTGGCCTCCCCAGGGACAGGCCGATTATAGTAGAGCAGAGTGGAGTGCGGGAATCAAGGGAAAAACTGTGTATAGCACGAAAGTCGGAGCTACGCTGACCAAACTTTGTCTAACCCAACCTAACCGAACGTAACCTATCTCAACATAACGTGCCACCACATCCATTGCTCGCTTCCCGAGATTCGAGCCGATAATGGTAGGGCATTGTAGAGCGCGGAAAGCCACCAAATGGTAGTGTATAACACAAACGTCAAAGATATATTAGCTTAGCCTGGCCTAACCTATCCTAAACGAACGTGGAATAACAAAACCTGACGAGTCGAGACCTCTATTGTTGGCATCTCCAGAGACATGCAGGACACACTTGAGCGCAGTAGATCACACAAATACACGGAATAGCAGTGCAAAGCACAAACGTCAAACTTGCCTATCCCAACCTAGCCAAACGTACATACCCAGACATAACCTACCTCAAACTAAAATGACTAGACAACTATTGTTCACCGCCACAGAGGCAAACAGAGTGTACTGGAGCACAGTAGAGCACAGGAATCCACCGAGTAGCAGCGTATAGCACAAAGATCGAACTAGCCAACCCTAACACAGCCAAACGCAACGTAACCAAACGTGACCTAACCCAACCTAAAAGAATGAAACAACCATTGCTGGCTTTCACAGAGGCAAGCCGAATTTACTAGGGAGCAGTTGTGCGCAGAAATACAACGCAATATAATGAATAGCACAAAGGTCAAGGATATCCTAACCTAACCTGGCCTAACCTAGCCTAACCAAACGTAGCATAGATCAATATAACGTTCCGCGGCCACAGCTCCTGGCGTCTGCATAGCCTAACAGATTGTAGTGGAGCACGGTAGATCACAGAAATGCACGAATAAGAGGGTATAGAGCGATAGTCATAGCTTCCCTTTCCAAACATATCCTAACCAGACTTAACCAAACGTAACAGAACTCGACGTAACGTGCACGACCGCTATTGCTAGCCACCCCTGCGTCGAGCGGAGTATAGCAGAGCAAAGTTAAGAGTAGAAATCCACAGAATAGCAGTGTATGGCGCAAAAGTCTATGATTACATTACCAAACCTGGCATAACCTAAACTAACCAAACGTAGCACAACCCAACATAATGTCCTGCGGCCACGATTCATGGCCTTCGCAGAGCCAAGCAGAGCATATTAGTGCACATTAAAGCACAGAAGTCCACGGAATAGCATTGAATGGCACAAAAGGCTAAGGTATTCTGTCCTAACATAACCAAACTTGTCATACGCAAACGCAGCATAAGTAAACCTAACGTGCCGAGATCTCTATTGCTGGCCTCCCCAGAGACAAGCAGAATGTACTAGAGCACAGCAGAACGCAGAAGTCCACATAATTGCGGTTTATTGCGCAAAAGGCGAACATATTCTGACATAACCAGACACTGCCTTACCGATCCAGAGTTTGTGTATCCAAACATGACGTGACGAGAACGATATTGCTGGCATCCCCAGAGCCAGGCAGAGCACCTTAGAGCACATTAGGGTGCAGAAATTAATCGAATAGCAGTGAATAGCACACAGGTCAACGTAGCCTGTCCTAACCAAGCCAAACCTAACTAAACCAAACATGACCAGGCCTATATTCCTGGCCTCCGCAGAGTCAAGCAGAGTGTACTAGAGCACAGTAGTGAGCAAAGCTACACCGCATTACTGTGAATAGCACATAAGTTGAAGATATCCTGACACAGCCTTACCTAACCTAACCAAACCGAACGTAGCATAGCTCAATGTGACGTGCCGCGACCAGTACTCCCTGCCTCCCCAGAGACAAGCAGAATGTAGTAGAGCGCTGTAGATCACAGAAACACACTGAATAGCAGTGTAAAGCGTAAAATTCAAGATAGCCTATCCTAACAAAGCCAAACGTAGCATATCCAGACGTAACCTAACCCAACTTTACATGGCAACACAGCTATTTCTGACATCCACAGAGACATGTTGTGTATACTAGGGCACAGTAGTTCGCAGAAAGCCTCCGCATTGCAGTGCATAGCACAAAAGTCGAAAATACCCTAACACAAGCTGACCTAACCTAACCTAACCGAGAGCACGGTAGCACAACATTGCGTGTCGCGGCCGCTGCTGCCGGGCACCACAGAGCCAAGCAGGGTCCTGTAGAGTACAGTAGATCACAGAAACACGTCGGACAATATTTTATAGCGTGAAGGTAATAGGTAACCTAACCAGACATAACCTAACATAACACAGTCAAACGCACCCTAACACAACGTAACGTGCCGAGAGTATTGCTGTCCTGCCCTGGGTCGTGCAGAGTATAGTAGAGTAATGTAGAGCGCAGAAATCCACCGTATCGTAGTGTATAGCTCAAAAGTCGAGGATATCCTATCCTAATATTGCATAACCAAACGTAACCAAACGTAGCATAACTTAACATAACGTGCCGCAGACAGCTCCTGGCCTCTACATAGCATAGCAGATTTTAGTAGAGCACAGTGGATCACACGAATCCAACGTATAACAGGGTATATCACGAAAGTCGAAGCTTCCCTGACCAAACATAGCCCAACATAGCTTAACCGAACGTAACATAACTCATAGAAACGTCCCACGACCACTATTGCTCGCATCCCCTGCGTCCAGCAGAGTATAGTAGAGCAACGTTGAGCGCATGAATCCTCAGAATAGCAGCGTATGGCACAAAAGTTGAGGATGCCCTAACCAAACCATGCACACCCTAGCCTAACCAAACGTAGTATAACTCAACAA
>NW_016912982.1:0-2484 GCF_001483705.2 Eufriesea mexicana | reverse complement strand
GTACAGGGTGGTTAAGGCTTCATGTCCGAGACCCCAGTTCGCCATGGCCACATTTGCAAGGCTGTTGAACATTCTTCTGCACTTATGCGCTATTTCTTGCATGTGCTTCTCGATCCTCAGGCCGGGCTCAAGATGAACGCCCAGGTATTTGATCGATAGGCGCATCCTGATCCTTTTCCCGTTGATGCGGATTGTTGGTGGTCTTTCGGCATCGAGCTTTCCCTTCACCAACAGCATTTCCGTCTTCTCGACCGACAGTGCAAGCCGCTTGCGGCTGCACCAAGTAGAGACCTCTGTGACCGCTGATTGCCCCTCTCGTCGCAGTTCCTCCCGCGAGTTACCGCCGACCAGGATTTTTATATCGTCGGCGTACGCGACCGCTTCGCATTTGGTCCTCTCGGAATCTAGTTGCGCAAGCAAGTCGTCGAAAACTATATTCCAGAGGCTGTGGCCGAGTGTCGACACTTGCGGGCAACCCATTGTTACTAACTTCTCGACAGATTCGTGCTTCCCTGTCAGCTGGACTCTCCTGTCCGTGAAGTAGCTTTGCGTCAGCTTGTACAAGTTCTGCGCGCAGTTCCTTCGCTTCAGTTCGTGGAGCACGTGCTAGCAGTGTACAGAAAAAAAGTCAAAGCTGCTCTATCTTAACCTAACCAAACTTAACACAGGCGTACGTAATATTTCTGAAACTTGCGTGACGAGACCGCTGTTGCTGGTATCCCCAGAGACAAGCAGAGCATGTTAGATTACCGTAAATCGCGGATACACACCGAATACCAGTGTATAGGACAAAAGGTAAAGCCAGATTTCCCTAACCTAACAAATCGTTACATAACAAAACGTAACATAACAAAGAGTAACGTGCCGCGACAACTATTCCTGGGCTCCTCAAATTCGTGCAGAGTGCAGTATAGCACAGTAGAGCTGAGAAATCCACCTAATAACAGCTTATAATAGGAAAGTCAAAGCTACACTATAATAACGCCACGTAACCTACCGTAGCCGAACGTACTCTAGCTCAACCTAACGTGCCGCCACCGCCATTGCTGTCCTCGCAAGAGTCGAACGGTATAGAGTAGATAAATATACAGGGCAGAAATGCTCCGAAGTGCAGTGTACAGCACAAAAGTCTAAGCTATCGCATCATAAGCTAACCAAACGTAGCATAACCAGACACAGCATACCTCAGACTAAGGTGACGACAGCACTACTGCTGGCCTCCCCATGGCCAAACAGAATAAACTATAGCACAGTCCAGCGCAGAAATCCTCCGAACAGCAGCGTATAGCATAAATGTGAATGCCACCCTGACCACGCATAACCTACCCTAATCAAACCAAACGTCACATAACTTAACCTAATGTGCCGAGGCTCCAGTTGCTGTCCACCGCTCGGACAAGCACAGCATATGAGAGCATAGTAGAGCGCAGAAATCATCTGTACAGCAGTGTGTAGCACAGAAACCAAAGCTACCCTATTCTAATCGGACCAAACGTGACATAGCCAAACGTATCCTAACAAAATTTATCGTGCCACGTCCATAATTGCTGGCTCCCCAGGGTCGAGCAGAGTACAGTCGTGGACAGTAAACCGCAGGAAGCCAAAAGATAGCAATGTATAGCACAAAAGTCAAAGATATCCTATACAAACTAGGCTTAACCAAACCTAGCCAAACATAGAAGAATTACACCAAACGTGCCACGGCCAATATTGCTGGCTTCCCCAGTGGCAAGCAAAATATGATAGAGCATAATAGAGCACACAGATCCATGGAATGGCAGTGTGTAGCACGAAAGTAAAAGATATCCTAATCTAACCCACACAAACATAACATAACCAAACGTAACTTAACACAACCTAACGCGCCGAGATCACAGTCACTGCCCTCCTCAGAGCCAAGCAGAACATATTAGGAGAGAACAGTGCACAGGGATCCATATAATCGCATAGCATAGCACAGTAGTCGAAGCTGCCCTATCTTAACGCAACCAAACGTAGCATAACAAAACGAAGCACAGCTCTACCTAACTTGCCGAGAGCATTATTGCTTACCTCTGCAGTGGCAAGCTGAATATGCTATAGCAAAGTAGAGAGTACTAATCCACCGCATTACAGTTTATGGCACAGAAGTCGAATATGTCCTAACCTAACATAACGGAACATAGCATATCCAAACCTATCCTAACTAATCCTCACGTGCCTAGACCGCTATTGCTGGCCTACCCATCGCCAAGCAGAATGAATTAGCGAGAGTAGATAGCAGAAGTCCATCAAATGGCAGTGTATAGCACAAAAGATAAAGATATCCTAACCTGTCCCAAACAAACCTAACCAAGCCAAAAGTAACCTACCTCAACTTAACGGGCCACGGCCATTATTTCTGGAGCCACAAAGCAGGGCAGAGTATATTACACCGCAGTAGAGGGCAGAAATACCCCGAATTGCAGCATATAGCACAAAAGTCAAGGCCATCTTAACCAAACC
>NW_016912981.1:0-616 GCF_001483705.2 Eufriesea mexicana | reverse complement strand
GGCTATAGCACGCCAATAGAATTATCCCTCCTTATTTATGCAAGAAAGGTGGGTCACTACGAATTTAGACGAAAATGTCAATCAATTTGAATTTCCCTAACACATTGGATATCAATGCAATGGCTATAGCACGCCAATATTATCTTTCCTCCTTATATATGCAAAAGAGCCAACTCAACACAATATTAGCCTAAAATGACAATATAATTGAGTTTTTCATCCACATTCTGAAGCATTGCAATGGCTACTGCTCGCCAATAGTATCTATCCTCCTTATTTATGCAAGCAAGTTAACTCACCACAATATTAGTCGAAAATGTCAATAAAATTGAACATTCCAGCCAGATTCTATAGCATTGCGACGGCTATAGCTAGTGATTTGAATCTTTCCTCCTTATATATGCAAGGATGTTATCTCACCACGATATTAGTCGAAAATGTCAATAAAATTGAATTTTCCAGGAAGATTCTATTGCGTTGCAATGGTTCTATTGCGTTGCAATGGTAATAGCACGCCAATAGGATCTTTCCTCCTTATTTATGCAGGAAAGATAGCTCACCGCGATATTAGTCGAAAATGTCGATAAAATTGAATTTTCCAGCCAGATTCTACTGC
>NW_016912980.1:0-493 GCF_001483705.2 Eufriesea mexicana | reverse complement strand
ACCGTCGCTTCACTTCGTACTTGAACTGTCAAAATCAGAGAAAAATTGCCAAAACTATTACGAGACTGTCTTCTATTAACTAATTTGTGCTAAATATGGCATTCTACAATGAAAATCTAGGATCTATTATCTATAAAAGGAAACTACGCAGTATGCATATACTATTTGCCCCACCGTCGCTTCACTTCGTACTTGAACTGTCAAAATCAGAGAAAAATTGCCAAAACTATTACGAAACTGTCTTCTAATAACTAATTTGTGCTAAATATGGCATTCTAGAATGAAAATCTAGGATCTATTACCTATAAAAGGAAACTACGCAGTATGCATATACTATAAAAGGAAACTACGCAGTATGCATATACTATTTGCCCTGCCGTCGCTTCACTTCGTACTTGAACTGTCAAAATCAGAGAAAAATAGCCAAAAGTATTAGGAAACTGCCTTTTAATAACAATTTTGTGCTAAATATGGCATTCCACAATGAAAATCT
>NW_016912979.1:0-1017 GCF_001483705.2 Eufriesea mexicana | reverse complement strand
TACGAAAATGACAAATTAATAAATGCTTAATTTCCACAGCAAAAACGTTATAAATTAATAAAAGTAATTATAAAATTAATAATAAAATTATAATATATAGTAATACATAATATATACATATTTACATAGTTACAAAATTTTGTAAATGAGCATTATGATCACCTTTATTGACAATATTTCTTGAGAATATTAGATTTTAATGTATAAGTGGTTAAAACTACTTCTTCAACGAAACTATTTAGTCAGACCTGTTCAAAGAAAGTACGTATCACTTGGTTATAATAATGCTACAAATATTTTTCCCATCGCTAATAAGATGGTTTTATGTTCAGTTTCAAGTATACTTATGACAAACGTGAAATGTTATTATTAAAATTGAGATTGATTAAATAGTATTTTTAATAAAAGAGTTTACCTAACCTATGCCACGTTGGGTGGGAGAAATAAAACAATAAAACAATATAAATAACAGTCACACATTTTCCTCTCTTCTTTTTATTCTCTTAACACCCCCATAAAGTATTTTACATTCTTTAACAAATTTGCAAGTTCTTAGTTTTTACTACATCTCCTATATAACAACATTTTTTTATGTAAGAGCTTAGATTTAATTTTCTACATTTATCGCATTCAATATGTTACACATCACAATCTTTTTCACCTCCTTTTTCAGTAGAACTTCACATATCAGTCTATATATCCGCACAACACATTTCATTGGTTTCTCTTCCTTTTCCAAATTCAAGACAATACACACCCTCAAATATCTTAATATTCCCTTCAATCTATTCATGTACATCATTTTAAGATCATGGTTAAACTATAACAAACATTCTACTGCAAATGAGATGTCTAGCGAGACATAAGTTTTCAATTGAATTTCCCTAATAATTCTCAATATTCATTGAATTATGGTGGATTTGTTCTTCCTCTCAGCAACCCCATTACACTGTAGTGCCCTTGCTGGACTAAAATCATGTTTTATTTCCTTTTGATTTAACCAAACCTGAAGGTCTT
>NW_016912978.1:0-1994 GCF_001483705.2 Eufriesea mexicana | reverse complement strand
GATATTAGTCGAAAATGTCAATAAAATTGAATTTTCCAGCCAGATTCCGCAGCATTGCAATGGTTATAGCACCACGAACGGATCTTTCCTCCTTACCTATGCAAGGATGTTAGATCACCACGAAATTAGTAGAAAATGTCAATAAAATAGAATTTTCCAGGAAGATTCTATTGCATTGCAATGCCTATAGCACGCCAATAGAATCTATTCTACTTATATATGCGAGAATGTTATCTCACCACGCTATTAGCCGAAAATGTCAATAAAATTGAATTTTCCATCCAGATTCTATAGCATTGCGAAGGCTATAGCAAGCCAATAGAGTCATTCATCCTTATTTGTGCAAGAAAGGTAGCGCACCACATTATTCGAAAATGTCTATAAAATTGAATTTTCCAGCGAGATTCTATAGCATTGCAATGGTTATAGCTTGCCAATATAACCTTTCCTCCTTGCTCATGCAAGAAAGTTAGCTCACCACGATATTAATCGAAACTGTCAATAAAATTGAACTTTCCAGCCAGATTCTATAGCATTGCAATGGTTATAGCTATCCAATTTAATCCTTCCTCATTGTTTATGCAAGAAAGTTAGCTGAATACGATATTAGTCGAAAATGTCAGAAAAATTGAAATTTCCAGCCAGATTCCGCAGCATTGCAATGGCTATAGCACCTCGAATGGATCTTTCCTCCTTACTTATGCAAGGTAGTTAGCTCACAACGAAATTAGTCGAAAATGTCATTAAAATTGAATTTTCCACGAAGATTCAATTGCATTGCAATGCCTGTAGCACGCCAATAGAATCTATCCACCTTATATATGCGAGAAAGCTAACTCACCACAATATTAGCCGAAAATCACAATAAAACTGAATTTTCCAACCACACTCTTTATCATTGCAATGTCTATAGAACGCCAATAGAATCTACCCAGCTAATTCAGGCAAGAAAGGCAGCTCACCACGATAAGAGACGAAAATGTCAATAAAATTGAATTTTCCAGCCAGATTCTGCAGCATTCCAATGGCTATAGCACACCGAACGGATCTTTTCTCCTTACTTATGCAAGAAAGTTAGCTCACCACGAAACTAGTCGAAAATGTTAATAAAATTGAATTTTCCAGCAAGATTCTATAGCATTGCAAAGCCTATAGCACGCCAATAAAATCTTTCCTCCTTATTTATGCGAGAAAGATAACTCACCACGATAATAGTCGAAAATGTCAATAAAATTGAATTTTCCAGTCAGATTCTGCAGCATTGCAATGGCTACAGCACGCCAATAGATTCATTCCTCCTTGTTTATGCAAGAAAGATAACACACCACGCTATTAGCCGAAAATGTCAATAAAATTGATTTTTCCAACCAGATTCTATAGCATTGCGAAGGCTATAGTAAGCCAATAGAATCATTCATCCTTATTTATGCAAGAAAGTTAGCTCACTACGATATTATTCGAAAATGTCAATAAAATTGAATTTTCCAGCGAGATTCTATAGCATTGCAATGGTTATAGCTTTCCAATATAACCTTTCCTCCTTGCTCATGCAAGAAAGTTAGCTCACCACGATATTAGTCGAAAATGTCAATAAAATTGAACTTTCCAGCCAGATTCTATAGCATTGCAATGGTTATAGCTTGCCAATATAATCTTTCCTCCTTGTTTATGCAAGAATCTTAGCTGACTACGATATTAGTCGAAAATGTCAGTAAAATTGAAATTTCCAGCCAGATTCCGCAGCATTGCAATGGCTATAGCACCACGAATGGATCTTTCCTCCTTACCTATGCAAGGAAGTTGGCAGACCACGAAATTAATGGAAAATGCCAACAAAATTGAATTTTCAACGAAGATTCAATTGCATTGCAATGCCTATAGCACGCCAATAAAATCTTTCCTCCTTATTTATGCGAGAAAGATAACCCACCACGATATTAGTCGAAAATGTCAGAAAAATTGAAATTTCCAGCCAGATTCCGCAGCATTGCAAT
>NW_016912977.1:339751-351926 GCF_001483705.2 Eufriesea mexicana | reverse complement strand
CCCAATGAAGTTTATGATGTGCCACAGCACCATTATAATTGCTTCTTTTATAGTTTCCAAGTCTGTATAGATATTACTAGACATTTTTGCCTTAATGCAACATTTACACTCTATATTCAGTTTAACTTTATCTTTTATAACTATTATCAATTGTTCATTCTCCATCTCTTCAATAATCCGCATATTTGCGAGTCAATGCCACACATGTTTTTCTCTTGATACATATGCTGCCTCTTTTCTGTTTCTTGCGTTCCACTTCTCACTCCTTTTATTGGAACTTAACACATTAGCGATGATCACTGATTTTGACCATTGATATTAATATTCATTTATATCAGCAACACAACATACCTTTCAATCTCACTATATTCTCCATATCTTGTTATAAGAGGCCATCACATAATTAATTGAATTCCTTTTTGTCTGCCTAAACCATCTCCATTTTCTAAATTTTCATTTGACCATCAAACATTTCTATCTTGTATGTCATATGGTTAACCGACCTAGAATACAATAGACATATCATACTTTACATATTTATGTTGCAGCTTCACTTTTTTATTCCTATAAAATATAATTCTTGGCATCTATGCTGATGATATTCCATGGGTCCAATATTCTTCTATTGTTGCATGTGTCTCTTTATTTCAACAGAATATTGTCTTTTCTAACTTACACTATTTAATTATAACTAAAGGTTATGTCAATACAAATACTTACATTCTTTTCGTGATGCAGGCACACCTGTATGGGCACAACAATGCTTCCAATATTTGTTTGCAATTTTTTCTCATTTTCCATGCACTCTCCTGTTCACTTGGAGAAAAATTAACAAATCGCTTAATTTCTGTGCTTAATTTATGAAATTTTATAATTTCGTTGTAAAGGCATACCTTTGCATATTTGTCGTCTGCCCGGTAAAGAAATGAATGCTGATTGTCTAATTAAAACCGCTGTTTCGGCTAAATTTATTAAAGAATGTAGAAAACTTGATGATTTTATTTATTAAAATAAATTAAAATATATTAGGTGCACGTAACCAGAGTTAGTAAACTATTTGCGAAACTATTCCAAAGTCATAGGTGGCGCTGATCGCAGGCGGTAAAATTTGTATTCGAACTGGATACTAGAAATCAATTCGACAGTAGAAAATTAATAAATTGCCAAGTTTTTGTAATTAATTCATGAAAATTTATAGCTGCACAGCAAAGTTGGAATTATAGGCAACATTCTTATAGGATGTTTAATTTAATAATTAATACTTACATGAGCGATAGGTTTTGTATTTCCTGTAGTAAACAAGATTGCTATAGAAAAGTATTTTTCTTGCATAATATTCTTATTATTTTGTAATAATTATACACTAGCATAAGAAAGCGTAAAAAATAAATTATTTTATTAAGAAATTTTATTTACAATTTTTTCATAGACGAAAAATGAACACAATCAAAAATAGTTTAAAAAACTACCAACTATGGGACGAGAATCGAACCACGGTCCATTACCACAGGAATATTCATCTATCGCTTTTAGGCCACGACTGCACTTGTAAAATGATGGAAATAAATCTGTAATTACGAAAGTAATGAAACTTTAATCGTAAATATCTCAAAAACTATTGAGTAGTTGCCGCTATAATGATATATTTTCTTAAACTGCATGACGATATCTACAAACCTGCAGAGTATCAACTAAATCGGTGACCCGAAGCACTTGCACTTCCTTGTTAGCTTAATTCCTCTTCATTTAAATATCATTTAAACAGATATTGCCCACTCTCTATTTTCAAATTCCAAAGGGAACAGTGAAAATTCACAAGAGATAGGACATATGTTATACTTTGTGCGTAGCTCTTAGCTTGATATCGTTTCCCAAAGGAAAACGATACCAATTACCAGGTCTCACCACGTGGAGGTGGCTACGCATCGAGACCCGACATGCGCCCTAGTGGCGCAGCCTGCTGGTGCTACCTGTATCAAAGGTACCCTAATCTAACTTGGAGCGAATTAAGTTAAAGTGACTCTACTGACACTTTATTTTATTTCGTGTCTTACAAAGGGAACTTCGATTCGGTATACTGAAACTCTACTGTCGCAACGCTAAGATATTTTCAAGTTCCCATAAAAATAGGGAATGAAATATCAAACACGCGAGCAAATAGAAAATCGCGACGCGCCCGAACGAGATCGCGATTATTCGAAAGACCGACTAGCCTAGGCGATGTACTCCCGTGTACAGAGATAACTTCATACCTCGGCACCCTCCCGATCGGGCCTAGCTCAATTCCAGTCACTGTCGCACTCGCCAAGACTTACACGTGGACCAAGGATAGTCCCTGAACCAATGAAACTTCTAGTGTCAACGCGAGGGCCCTGCTGGGCGGTTGCCGGCCAAGACAGACACTTCGCATCCCAGCCACACGGGGTAGAACTTAATCATCCCTGTGGTCTAACCGTAGATGGTACTAGTCCGTCAGCCAGCATGTGCCCGAGCCCCAGTCGCGTACGACTTAGGCAGCGGACCGCCCCGTCGAGGTCAGAAGACGCACTGATCCGAGGGGGTCACCCTGGAACCCGATGCATGACGAGATTGACAGTGACTGGAAATGAGTGTCGGAGACGAGTCGTGAGGATGACTTACGAAGCATGTACTTATCGAGTACACGAGAGCACGTCGCGTAGGCTAGTCGGTACTTACGAACGATCGCGATTATCGCGAGAACAATTATGTTCTATTTGCTAAACGAGGGGGATAAGAAAATGATAGAGAATTTATAAATTTCGCTCCAAATTAGGTAGCTTACCTTTGTACAGACAGCGCGCACATGATACTTAGTCTATGGATCTATCTTATGATTACTTAAAAGTAAACGCACGCATCGTTCATTGATGTGTCGCAAACAGAATCTTGAGAAACCTAAAAGCTAAAACAGAATATATTATTGTTAATATGTAGCTGAAAGGAAAGGGATTAGTACGAGGAAACCATCAAGGATAATAACCAAATGGAACGAGCAAGCCAACGACGAGACCTGAGCAACATAACTACGAGACAGAAACATTCCAACGGTGAGATATAAACATACCAACGAGGAAGCGCTCGAGTATTATACGAAATACTCGAACGCTCTAACGAAAACAAATCGAACGGAAGTCGTAAAATTTGTGAAAGGAAAGATTTAGCCAACGATGAGACATAAGTAAACCAACGACGAAGCATTCGAATATTATACGAAATACTCGAATGCTGAAACAAAGACACATAGAATGAAAAAAATAAAATCTGCAAGAAGAAATTATTGTTAAATTATTTAAGAGAGTGGACAATGGCCACTGAATAGCCATTGATCTAGCCAACGATGATATACAATACAAATAAACCAACGACGAAGCATTCGAATATTGTACAAAATATTCGAATGCACAAACAATGAGATCTAGAATAAAAGAAATAGAATCTGAAAGAAGAAAGGTAATTAAAAGCTGAAACAAAAAATAATTAGTACCTGAAAGAAAAATATTAACGCGGACCCTCCGAAGTCGAAGCGACAACTGGCTCGAGTCTGCACGCGGGGCCCTTATATAGCAGCGGCCGACCGAAGATCGGCGAAAATTTCCGAACTTTACCGATTCCTTTAAAAGTTACTTTTCCGCTGTAGTAACTAATAATTCATTAATTTTCCTGACTTTTATCGTTAATATACTTTGCAAAGTATTTGTTATCAATGATTTTAATTTGTTATTAACAATAAATTTATTAATTTATTAACTTCTTGTAAGTTTCGAATATATTCTAACACAAATACGTCGTTTGTTAAGCAGTAGGCAATGATTTATTAACTTTTTTGACTTTTATCGTTAATATACGTTGCAAAATATTTGTTATTAGCAATAAATGTAGCAATTTATTAACTTTTTGCTAATTATAGATACATTTTCACGTAAATACTTTGTATATACTAGTATAGTCTATAATTTAGTCATTTTTCCACTTGTATTATAAATTTACGTTGTAACCAATTTGTTATTAGAAATAAGTGTAATAATTTTTACAGGTCCAACAGGACCTTCAGGTCCAAAATCATAGATGAAGCTGACCGTAGATCGTAGTAGATGGAATCTTATTGGTTCATTTAAATTAGCTACTTATTAATTATCTGCATGGCGGCAAAACCCCATGTACACATTAGCGATGAATATTTTCTCGATCTAATTAAATTGAAAACTGTTTCGACAATTCTATCCCATGGTTTCTTCTTCAGAAAAGCTTAAAGAATACAATACTGTGTAGCAAATTCGTGACAGATAAAGAACTTTTTGTAAAAATGCAAGAATACTACGTAGAAAGTATTCTCGGCTCGCCGGCTTATTTTTAAATTTTGATGACCAATTATATTTATTCAGAAGCGCGAATAATTATAATTGTGGACATTGATAAACTTGGGATACTCATATTTAACTTTTAAGACAAGAGTGACGTTCTAACGTTCTTTCTTTTTATGTAATACTTCATTTTAACAAAAAATTGTGCCCTTTTATAAAAACTCACAATTTTCTGAAACTGTGTGTAATAGAGCTATTTCGATTATATTCGTTTTCAAGAAAGTAAGCTCTACAAGAATCACCTAATAAATGTTACAGTTTAAAGAAAAAATAAAAATCTGTTAGACAATGTTATTAGATAATCAATTTTTATTTATTTTATATTTATAAATATGTATATAATGAGCAGCACTCTCAAACAATCCTCAACACTAAGTACGTTTGAATATAGGTCCAGCAGCAACAGAAGACATTGCTACCTGAGAAATACAAAAAGTTATATACAATTCTTCACAGAAAAATAACAAGTCAAATTAAAACACAAACTCTCGCGGCTTTCTTAATTACGGTAACGTCTTCAACGGGTTTCGATTTCATTGTATTTGCGTTTATTTTCTTCTTCTCCTCCACCTTAAACAGCTTCTATAAAAAAAAAATTATTTTAATTGTGTGAAGTATTAAGAAAGCCTGTTTTCTGTTAAGAAGAGCTCTCTTGACAAGTATATTCGAGTTCTTACGGGATCTTTCGTAGACAATTTCTCTTCAATTTTTTTCCTCTCTTGCATGGCATTATTAAGAGCAGCCTGTTCAGCATGTGAAAGTACTAGAAGCCTAGGATCCATAGCAATCCATTCACTACTGATAATTTGATCTAGTTTCCATCGTTTAGAGACGTCAGGTTCCAGAAGACGAGACACCAACTTTTTTACTTGCTCGCTCAATGTTTCTGCAACTTTACTACGGAACTTCCATTTGCGATTAGTTTGTTGCTCATACAGGCGTTTTATGTCAGTATCATCGAAAGGCATCGATTTATTCAACAGTATGTATAAGATAACACCAAGGGACCAAAGATCCGCAATCTTGGGATTGTACGGGGAAGCACGAAGGATTTCTGGAGCAGCGTAGGACAAAGAACCGCAGTAAGTATCGCTTAAAACACGTTTACCTCGATTATCTATCACATAGCGAGCAAATCCAAAATCAGCAAGCTTCACGTTGAGATTTGATGTTAAAAGAACATTCTCGCATTTCATATCTCTGTGAGCAATTTCCATTTCATGTAAATATTGAAGTCCTGAACAAAACAATAAAATTATTAATAAAAATGAGACCATTATAATTCTATTAGAGTGATCATAAACCATTATAATTCTATTAGAGTGATCATAAACCATTATAATTCTATTAGTTATTTTGATTTCATTTTCTTTTGACTTTTTTATTTTGTATTTAATCGATGCATGTTTAAAAATATATTGCAGTACCAAGTGCAAGCTGACGGAACCATATACGCGCCTGTCCTTCTGCAACAGCACCATTTTTCAGAATAAATTCCAGGAGATCGCCGTTTTCAGCGTAACGCATAAATATGAAATATTTGTTACGTCTTTGGAATATGCTATGCACGTGCACCACATGTGGATGATTCAATTTCACCAAGATATCAAGTTCTCGAGGAAGGAATTTTCGTACGAAATCCTTCGGTGCTACCCCAGTGTCTATAACCTTACACGCCAAAGTACTGTTCTTTTCTGGATCTGCTTCCGGTTTGTACTCCGCCAAATATACCTACAATTAAATACAGATAAATTTCATATCTATTGAAAAACAGAAAATGTAAAAGAATGTAAAAAATATATTTAAAGTATTCGAATCTATAGAAAACGACGTTACCAATTGAAATCGGAAAGAATTTGAATGTTACCGCCCTTTTGTGAATTCGTTACCGAATTGTTTTGCATTTTTAGTATGATTTATGAAAAGATTAATTAACCTTTGCATAAGCACCTTCACCCAGCTTTTTTAGAAATTTGTAACCGCGTGCAAATAAAACTGCCTCCTCGGATGAAGTTTGATTCAAATTCGACATGAGATTTCGCGATCCACAAATGACATCTTACTAATTCTGTTATCATAATTTTTCATTAATTATTTTGTAGTCTTTTCATTTAAAGAATGATGTTATTGTAAGTAAAATTCTAGTTTTTCTCTTTATCTCTGGAATTTTCTATACTTGTTAAATAATTTCTTTTATGAAGGTTAGGAAATGAATAACCAATTAATAAATAATTGTTTGGAATATTTTTCACATTTTGTAATAATTCTTATATACTCTGCAATAATTTGCAATTATTTTTCCCACTTACTTTTATTTACCAAGCAAGATTATAAAAGAATAGATTTTTGATAATGAAAATACCAGTTATTTAGCCATTTCGTCTAATTAAGTATTACATTTGATATAAAGCATGGTTTAACGGAAGATAATAGAATTCATGGCCTACTATTATGTAATTTTATCTCAAACATATGCGAAATAATTTTTTTAAAAACTAAGAGAAAACAAAAGGAGATAAGAAATTATTTTAAAAATAAATTGAATAAAAATTAACGATTCATGTTTTATTGAAATATACATTTAAATAGAGAATGTAATCGAATCGATATATATCGATCGATTTAACTTTGCAACTTCAAGAGGAGTGCTTGGTCTTTCTTCCGTGAACGTAACTAGAAGAAAGAAGTAACGTAAGTATATCTTAAGTAAATTTATAAATCTCATTCCGAAATTGCATATAAATTTAATTGTTATTGTATTTTAATGAATGCAGACAACTCTATAATCTCAATAAATATTATACAGAATTAAATTTCTTGTTTAATGTTTATAATATACTTAATGATCAATAAACACGTGTTTTAAGGTTAGAATGGATACATCGTTTCATAATAAATATAAACATTTTTCGTAAATTATGTGTTTTATCAACCTTGAAGTAACAAAACAGAATTTTATTGGAGACTATACAGAATTATTTGCTTTTCTTTTCATAAAGTAGTAAATCACATTTCTATTGATTTCAAACAGTATGGCGGACACTGCTCCAGCCGCGCGTGGAGGCTTTCGTGGAGGATTTGGTTCTCGTGGAGGAGGTGATCGTGGAGGATTTGGTTCTCGTGGAGGAGGTGATCGTGGAGGTCCACGAGGCAGAGGTCGTGGAGGTAGAGGACGAGGTCGTGGTCGTGGACGTGGTAAAGAAGACAGCAAAGAATGGATTCCAGTGACTAAACTTGGACGTCTTGTCAGAGATGGAAGGATTGAATCCTTGGAACATATTTATCTTTTTTCTTTACCAATCAAAGAATATGAGATTATTGACAAATTTCTTGGAGTTGAATTGAAAGATGAAGTCCTCAAAATAATGCCTGTACAGAAACAGACTAGGGCTGGTCAACGTACACGTTTTAAGGTAACATTACAATTAATTAATATGCTTATTAGACCTGTAAAAATGTAATTAATAATCCATTTTTATTTTGTAGGCTTTCGTAGCTATTGGTGACTATAAAGGTCATATTGGTCTAGGTGTTAAATGTTCCAAGGAAGTAGCTACTGCCATCCGTGGTGCTATCATTTTGGCTAAACTTTCTGTTGTGCCAGTACGACGTGGTTATTGGGGAAACAAAATTGGTGATCCTCATACAGTACCCTGTAAAGTCACTGGCAAGTGTGGATCAGTTCAGGTGCGCCTAATTCCAGCACCACGAGGTACAGGTATCGTTTCAGCACCTGTGCCTAAGAAACTATTACAGATGGCTGGTATTGAGGATTGCTATACTTCTGCAAGAGGATCTACATGTACTCTTGGTAACTTTGCTAAAGCTACCTATGCTGCTATTGCCAAGACCTACGCGTATTTAACACCAGATCTATGGCATGATCAAGCATTAAGAAAAGCGCCATATCAAGAATTTGCAGACTTTTTATCTAAAAACCATAAAGTCATGGGTGGACAAAGACCAGCTAAAGTGGTTTGAATAATAAACCTTCATGCAAAGTATTTAATTGTAATTATTTTACCTTCAGCTTTCTATCCTTCCCCATTTTTAATATATTTAATATTTCATAGGTAATGAATTAAATAACTTGTACTGTTATAATTTATTTTATTTTGACATTGATATAAAAGTAATTTACGTACTATCTATAGATGCATCTTTAGAAGTTTTGAATTGTTCATAAGCATTATTAAAAGTTTCTAAAGAGTGATCACAAATTTTTTCGAAATCTTGTAATCCTTTTTTCAGCATGTCTATCGCTTTTCCTGTTTTTGTTTGTATTCGTAAATATATATTTCCTTCTGCTGGATGATTAACAGAACAAGCACAAAATTCTACATCAGGACTGTTAAAAAAAGCAATAATTTAATATTTATTAATAAAATTGTTTTCATTAATAAACACGTACTTTTGTGAAATCACGGCAACTAAAGAATTTCCCAGAGTATAATCTTCACCCATAAATACAAAAGTTTTACATTTTTCAGTCGATTGTTCACTAGCTACCTACGCATAAAATAACATGTTAATTTAATTTTTATATTCTATATTACAAAACATGGTATAATTTTATATTAATAAATATCGTACCTCTGCTAATCGGCCCATTTTATTTATGTATAATGAATGAATTACTATAAAATAGTATAAATCTGTTTTATTCCTAATCTTATGAATTATCAATATAATATTTAAAATGTAAGCGACATAAGACGTGTTTAGCACATTTACATTATTACACTACGTAACCTAATTTACTGTATCACTGAAATACATAACCTTATTTTATTGTTTATCTACTTACTGTAGATCAATAAACACACTCACGAAATCTGGATTATAAATTTTATTTCTTATGACAAAGAAATAGTTCAATAATTTAAGTAAATGAAAAAATATTTGGTACTTCACAAATTATAATTAAAATAATCATATTAATATTTTATGAATTTTATTTTATATCTAATAATAATTTTGTATTATAGAAAACATAATAAATAACGTGAATAAGTAGAAGGAATAACAGAAAATGTCTTTGATAAAGCTAATCTTCAGTGCATCATTAAGATCAAGATTTCAAATTATTAGTGTAAGATATTACAGTTCAAAATCTAAAGAAATTCTTGATTCTGCCGAAGAAGTACCTGTCTTTTCAAAAGAAAATGTATTTTCTGAGGCATCAGAGATAATAAGAAATAAGTCGCGACTTACTCCTGCACATAGGAATATATTGCGGGGACAAAATCCTTATGATGAATCTATGGCATGGTACCATAATACAGTCAAGTATAAGAAACGAATATTAGGAAGGTATGGAATGGAAGCATTAAAAGTACCTGCAGGTTTGGCATGGCCTACTCCTGAAGAAGTAGAAGACAGAAAGGAATATGAAAGAATTGCATATCCACTGAGTATTCAAGAACAATTACAAAAAATTAAAGAAGAAAAGAAAAAGAAGGAAGAGGCTTTAATGGCTAGGTATTAAATAGTTAAATACACATTATAATATATGTTTAAATATATATTTGCATTTACAGGCAAATGGAAATAGCTAAGAAAATGGCTGGTATGAAACAATTAATAAATCAGGTACAAGCTAAAATTGCTGACAAGGAGATGAAAGAATTGGAAGCTAAAGAGCGGAAAAAACGTAAGATTGAGGAGGTCAGACAACAATTAATAGCTCAAGGAATGATGAACAACGCTAACCTAACAGATGCACTAAGTCAAATGGAGAAAGAGGAGAAGAAAAGAAAGAAAGAAATGAAAAAACAAAAAATGCTTGAAAGACAAAAGAAAATGGTAGAAATAGTTCGGAAAAAGTTACAAGATGATAATATTGATTCTGAAGCATGGAATGAGAATGTAGTAGATTCTAAAAAAGAGTAATTAAAAATTTACGAGGTAAACAGTTTGATGAAAACGTGTTGTATTATAAAATAATTTCTACATAGTAAAATGAACGTTTTACAAACATCCACTATTATTTAAATCCCTACTGTTAGTATATAAAATTTCCAAAGTAATTGGAGTTTAAAAGAATAATAATATTTACAGTTCATAGTAAATATTGTATTTTCTTTTGCTAATACAAAAAACGGTACATATTATTTTGTAAGGGCTAAAAGAAAACTATACTAATGTGTAGTATTAAATGACTTGATAAGACATATATCCAGGCACAATTGGAATAATAATATGCTGCATTTCATTCAACTTTACTCACACATAGATTTCAAGTACCTTGAAAAAAATTTGATAACCATTTTTATTTTGGTTTTCATATCAATTTCACTGTAGCACTATTGGAAAAAATCAGCTTTCAACCATGGACTCTTGAAATTCCTTTTCATCAATGACACTGTAAATATCTCCGCCATTTTCGACTTGATCGCAGTTTTGAACATTTTGTAAGTGCAGCTCATCAATAACAATTAATCGCAGTTTATTTCTATCCATGTGTCAGGCAGATTGGATCTGTGATGGAGATGATAATTCGTAGAACTGGAAACTTAACTCTTCTCCAAAAAGATTTTCAGGCGTAATAATTTCTGGTTCAATCATATTCAAACCTAAAGTAGTAGGATTTAGATCTGTAACTAGATAGCCCTCACTGATAAGTCCACATTCTTCTGCTACCACTTCTTTTGATACTGGATTAAGAAAATCTATGAAGATATTCACCAAATTAATAACATTTAAAATTAAGTTAATAAAATTCTTGCATTTTTTTGAACTATTTAGATTACCACTCTCTTTGGCAGGGTAATGAAGTTCCTGTGTTTGCTGATTGGACTGGGTTGATTCATGTTCATTATTAGACACCATCATAGGAACCAGATATTGTACCTCTACTTCTTTTTTAATACCACTAAGTATTTCTTCAGCACAATGTTCTAATGTTACAGAATTCACTATATTTTCAGCTTCTTCTTCTGGAGATTGTTGTATAATGCTAGCAGTTGCTGCTTCTACTTCATCTATTGGATTCATTTGACTGAAAATGTTAATATTTAAAATATATAAATATTTTATAACGAATTAATTTCTCAGTTATAGTTGATTACCTAATATTTTTCCTCAGATTTTCAACTTCTGTAGTGTTCTTGCTTATTTGCTTCATGGAGGAATTAGTGGTAGAAGTATTAAAGATTTGTCTAGGTCTGGAATCTCCAGAACGATTAGCAATAGCCCATAAATGTCCAGCTCCATGTGGTGCTTTTGATCCTTTTCTGAAGTGAGGATTTATGGAAAGGTTGTGTCGAACGGAGTTTTTCCAACGATCGTCATTACTTTTGTAGTAAGGAAAATGTTCTCTAAACATGTTGAAATATATTTTATTAATTTTGTATATAATAAATCAAATAAATGAAGTAAGAAATTTGATAAATTATCAAGAAATTTATTTTATCAGCTTCTTTTTAAGGAATAAATAAGCTGTTCATAGGTCAAAGTGGTTAAGTAAATCCACTTTTCGAATCTTGTAAAATTTTATTTTCCAAAGTATTTAATTAGCGTTTAATGTCTTATATTTAAAATAAATTTCTATTTTTTATTTTTTGGAGTTAATCAATTTGGTAAATGAGTAGCTGAAATATAAGTATAAATGTCTACATTTAGTATAAATGACAGACATTTAAATAGTGCTTGTCGCTTGTCTGTTCAAGAACAAGCGTGCACCCCCGCGAGAATAATTTTCTTCACCTGCTTGCGGCGACGTCACGACATGTTACACGCTCCCCTAATTAATTCTCGGCCTTTAGAAAAAAAAAAAAAAAAAAAAAAAAAAA
>NW_016912977.1:320651-339462 GCF_001483705.2 Eufriesea mexicana | reverse complement strand
AAAAAAAAAAAAAAAAAAAACAAAGGACTCGATAAAACGCCTTAAGCATAAAACATTAAATGGTGATTTTGTTCACCGAATATTCACTAGTTAATAACCATTTTCAAATTCTACGTTATTAAATTTGCTAGAGAATCAAAAATAGTAAAATAAATTCATGTTATTTAATTTACAAAAACTCGTCAGTTATCAATAACAATTAATTAATGTTCAAATTTGTAGTATCAATTGTAACATCGAACTCCATCTTTGTTGAATTATCGATATTAATAACATGTAAAATCTAAGTAGTTAAAAGATAAAATTTGACGCAAAATAAAATCAAGTTCAAATATGTTTATAAAAATATCACTTTGTATCGAATTTACCCCTTGAAATGACTCATTCCAAACATAATATGCTATACATTCTATATATCGTTCTCCTTTAAACCGTAGGAAATGTAGGAAACAAGTTTCTACGAATTTACGAGAACGTGGTCTGTGTCGATGAGGGGTAGTTTGTCGGGGAGGATCGAGTTCTTAGATGGTACCCCTTGGCACCGCTGCCCTCACCACGTGATGGTACCAACTGGTACCGGCTCTCCTGCTCGTTTTAACCCTCCCCCTCCCTTACACCAACACAAATGCGCGCAATTTACTGCCTCTATGCTTTCACCTGTTCGATCGTAGACTTGTGGAAAACGATAATATAGATAATCAAGCCCATGAACTCATTTCCAATTCTCTCTCCTCCACAACATCTTCTTAACAAATAATTTTACTTCCTTATTGGTTTAGAATCTAAAAACTTATCATCCACTTTCTAGTATAATAAATGAATTTCAGTACGATACTCATAAGGTCTTATATTTATGGAAAATTTCGGACAATATTTATATAGTAGATTTATTCTAACAAAGAATTTTTATAATTTAATACTTCTTTGTGTCTTATAAAAATATAATGTTGCACGAAATCCTTAAAATTTGTGAACTCGAAGTAGAAAGAATATTAAATACTTTTCAAAAGTACTCACGAAATCCATTGATAAATGGCAGACACCGTGAGTTCCCCTCTTTCTCGAAGAGCGTGTTCAATGAGCTCTGTATACGTGAAAGGTGGTTTCTTAGGACCATTACATCGGGAAGACGTAAAATTCCTATTGTCAAGGCTGGAGTAACTATGATTTGAGTCTCGATGCAATGATCCATTTTCGTTAAAACTCTTTTTGACATCGCTGATGTAGGTAGTACCATAAGAACGTCCATTTATCTTCGTCTTGTTACCTGAACAAAAGGGATAAACGATTTCTTCAAATCATACTGACAGATGATTCTATAAATACATAAAATCAACCCCTTATGCTTAATGTTCAATACATATATACATCTTTTTTGTTATGTTCTATATTTTACTCTCACATAAATCCCATAATATACGTCAAACGTAAAACAATAAACATAAAGGGTTAATTAACAGCTCCTTGAATTGCTTCACACCACTATAAATGTCTTTGGGTGAAGGCATAGTAGACTTTTCATCTGCAGCCTCAATGAAAGAGTCCAACTTAAAATCCAGTAACCAAGAAAGGTTTCCAGTCTCCTGATCATCAAATTGTTGCTGCTGATGACTACTAGAAGGCACATCAGGCTTGCTCTGTTGTATATTGGAGGGTGGGATTGTGATAACAGGCTCCCAATAACCAGAACTAATGGGATAGTTCGTTTCTTCAACTTGAACCTCTTGAATTACTTGTTCCTGTCTATGTTCCGATGACGAGGAAGACGTTGAGGGTGAGGCCGCAATTTCAGCAATATGTTGCTGGGACTCCAGTTCTGATACGGTTGTCCAGGTGCAATTAGTGCCGTCTACGAGAAGGACCTCTAATCGAGTCACTGGACATTCCTCTACGGCTTCCTGGGCCGACAATGGTGAGAATATGGTCGCGGTGTTGCCTATCGCTTGATTCGAGGCGACTACTTCCATTGAATCCTCAATTTGTTGGTACGGGTATCGTTTGCGACCGTTCTGAACCTCTTCGCAAAAGCCTTCCACGTCTAAGTCCTCAAAGATGCGCTTCTTCCCGGCACGAGACTGATTATTCGATAACTCGTGTTCCGCGACACCGCCAGTGCCAGAAGACGGCCCGATCATACTGTTGAAGGTAAGTTTTAGTTCAGTTTCTATATAAATACGAAGTAAACCTAATTCTCGTATAAGAACATAAATTTAACATATTTAACGTGTATTTAATATATCGTGATACATTGAAGAGAGATGTCTTACCCTTGTGTAGTGCGATGCTTCGTAATATTAAAATTTTTTTTAGTTTTAATCTTTTTTATTCCACAAGCAGGAAAGTACAATTGTTTATTTAAATGAGAATACTATTAATATTAAATTATATTAACGTACAATAAACATAGAGTTCTTTAATCTTTAAGGTGCATTTGTTTTGAAATTTAGAATTGCCTGTAATACTGTATTCTGAGATTTTGAACAATGTATAGTTATAAAATTATTCGTGTAATGAGATCGTTCGTGTAATGCAATGAAAAGAGATAAGAAACAAAGACATTCGTAGTAGAAAGGAAATAAATAAAAAATAATTCTTCCAAAATACTACAGACTATCGTATAGACAAAAGAAACGTAAAATAGATGAAAATGCACAATATTCGAAATTATTCCATATGAAAAGGTAAAAAATTAAGGAAAATCTATAAGAAATTAATAAGAGGGTAACTTAAAAAATTAAGTAAAATATCAAACTCGTGTCGTGGGTTAAAATTAATTTATAGAATCTTCTTTAAAATCTCACAGAATTTTCACGTATAAAAATAATACGAATTATTAAATACCAATTTGCTTCGAGTCAGTCACATTATCATGATTGGCATGTATACTTACCTCGATTCTTTCAGTATTTCAATATCGACGAAGCTAAACCAATTATTCCACGATCATCGAAACGGATTTGTTAATCATAAAATAAGTTCCGACTTTCATCACGATACCCTAATGTCAACAAAGAAATAATTTTCTATAGATTTTGAACGTTTCATCGATCCCCGAACTCGTTTTTCTTTGAAAAAAGTTTTGAATTATCGGTGAAGGAACTTGCGACTAAAGAATGTAGCCACTGGTTCACACTGTTCAAAGATGTCTCATTGCGAATTGCACTCCCGTTTTCAATCGGCACTGAATCTTTTTTGTTCACTTTATACGTGAAATTACCTTGCGATCGGACGTTTTTGAAATATCTACATGATCAACTTCGGACCACGACTGTCTGTTCTTTCGTATTTCAACTATTACGCGGCGTGATGCGCACGCATTTCCAATTCCTTGCCGAAGTGGAGGGAACATCGAGACCTGCGCACTACGACAATAAGAATTTAGTGTACAGGGACGTGTGCACAACAGGAATAGAAAATTTTATTAAATATAACATTTTCATAAATTTTAGCAATATCAAAAAACAATTTATATCGATTATTTATATATAGGATAAGAAATATAAATTAATATTATTTATATAAAAAGCGAAGAATATAGATTTTATTTCAAATTCGATACATTTGATACATTCATACATTTATACATTGACTGAGAAAAATATGTATATTAAAAGGGTATTTATCTAATCTTTAAAAAAAGTATAAAGTACTCAGAAAGATATTACAACACTAATGCTTTTTATCTGTATAAAAAAGCAGCAGAATTTTTCAACAATCTGGAAACTTTGTTTCCGAACTTCGTTTTTTTATATTGTTTCAAGAAAAATGTATTTCATTTCTGCAATGTAGCATTACGAAATTCCATTTTTTACTTAATAAAAATATTAATATAAATAAAAAAAAGTCAAAATATTTGTATAATTAAAAATTTCTGCATTTTTAGTTTCGTCAAATATAGCTTTTGGAAAAAAATATATTCCATTCTATTATCATTCAATCGTGATATGGGAAATAATGAAAGTTAGATTTACTTATATCCTAATTTCAAATATTACACCTATAACAGTTGCTAATAAAAATTTAAATCTTCTCGCAACCATTACTAATGTAATTATTGACAATTTAAAAATTCAAGTCGTTATATTCTATATTAAATTATTATTTGTATATTTTAAAGCAATAAAAAAATTAATCTTATATTTTAATTGAAATATATATATAAATAATTAAAGTGCGTAGAACCCCTGCACGTATGCAACTCTAATTGCATCTACGTACAATTGTGTTAAGGAAACGGACGAGTCGATTTCGCAAGAGATCGACGGCCGTTTTGCGTATTTATTTATCTGCTATAAAAACACAGTGATTAGCAGTGTTCGAGGTCAAGGTAATATCATAGCACAAAGGGACAAAAATTATCAGAGGTGGATTCTACCTTTGACGGACTGTACTCATATAGTCATTACACTTTTTGTACAGAATGTACTGTGTAGATGCATGCACTCACTGCGCACGGATGAACGTCATGAAGAATGACATTTAAAATTTGCAGTTAAAGATCAGACGATAACGCGTCTTACAGGTCCGAGTGTATATGACACTTGCATTACATGGAGTACTGATCAAGGGACAAAACGCATCATGAACATGGATAACGTGGATCAGCATTTGCTTCACCAGTTTAGTTGTCTAGGCACCACCGACAAAGATGAACTGGTGAAGCAGCTGCAGAAGCTGCTGGCTGATAGCCAGCTGAGCGAAACTACCGCTGCGTTCTTCCTGGATATGAATAATTGGTGAGATATTCTCCCGCATGTTTGTTTTACGTTGGTCAAGTTAGTCGTGCGACCTAACCCTACCGTCACCGTGTTTACGTGTGGTATTATCTTACTCTTATTTCTTTATGCTACTGACAGCTGGTTAGGATATAATTTTCTTGAATAATTGATTAAGTAATATACTACAAAAACTATATGTTTAATGAAATGATTGATTAATAAAAGCATGGTTAATTTAGGAATACTATTAAGTTATTCCTTAAAATTGTAATTACAAGAGCAGGAGCAATAAGTTTCAATAGATATTTGTTAAGATATTAAAGATATTAATAAAGTGTTTCAATTTCATAAAGGAATAAGTATAAATAATGTGTATGTATGCTTGTATGTTTATATATAAATAATTTATATACAATTGCAGGAACCTTCAAGCAGCTATATGTAGTTACTTTGACTTTGCATCTCCAGTACGAAATCAATTTCCTCGTATGATGCTGATATGTGAAACCACTGTTGGTAGAGGAGAATCTGTACCACCACTTACTAATTTTCGAAAATCATGGTATATACAAAACCATGGTAAAGAAGCATGGCCTGAAGGAGTGTGTTTACAATATATAGGTGGAGTACAAATGGGTGTATGTACAAGAGTACCAATACCATCTTTAGGTCCTGGAGAAGTAACAGAGGTGAGCGTGGATCTTCAAAGTCCTCCACATTGTGGTACATTTCAAAGTAAATGGAGGTTGATGGTAAAATCTACAGAAACGTTTTTTGGAGGTAAATTCATTTACCTTCTTATTGTTGCACATTTATAATATTATTATTATTGTGGTAATAATCTCTTACATTTATTTAGATGTTATTTGGATAACAATTACAGTAAATGAAAGTGGTACTCTGGCCATTATTCAGCAGCTGCATCAATTAAGTGCTTCATCATCTAATGATGCAGAGATGTGCTAGCCAGCATATGTTCAGAGACATTTTTCAACCACTTTTCTTTTTTTTTAAATGCCTTTGATTATTTTTAAATGAAGTTAAGAGTAACATGTTTATTTAAAATATTGCTTTAAAACATTAGAAATAATTTTATTTTCTGCAATAACTACGCGAGAGAACAATATTTTTAGTACATATTTACGTACATAATTACTGAAAATATTGGATTTATATATTTTATAAAAATAAGATAATTTTGTTAAATTTTAAAAGATGCTTACATAAAGCTTCCTGTTGTCCATGCTTGTCAGTTACATCCTTTTGAAAATCTTCTTTTAGTTAATTGTTTCTGTCGTACAAAAAGTGGTGAAGTAATTATGATTTATACTTCTTAAAGCTGTAACAGACATGTATGGACCACTGAAAAAAGTTGATATAAATATAAATAATTAAAAAAATATATATTATATATATATATGTATATGTATATATATATTATATATTATCTTATATTTTATATAATGTATTTTATATAATGTAAGATAATATAAGATATTAAATTAAGATATGAGTTTATTAAGAAAAAAGAATTTTTATTAGAAAATAAAATTTAGATATGGTTGAAATATGATAATGCTATATGAATTATATATTCATTCACCGATTTAATATCAGTTAGATATATATTTTCTTAATAATGAAGTCTTCTTCTATATAAAAAAACGTACATAAGCTTGTGTCAGTAATTCGTTTTTTAATTTCATTATTACACGGCCATTGGCATTGAAATTTTTGTATGTGGCTCATATCCAATTAGTTCGAAATCGTTTATTGTAAAATCGTCAATACTTTCAACATTTCTAACGATCTTTAAATGTGGAAATGATTTTGGCACGCGTTTTACTTGTTCCTCGAGTGCGGATACATGATTGAGATATACGTGACAGTCACCTATTGTATGTACAAATTCACCTGGCTAAAAATAAACAAAAGGATACAAGTTTCTGTTAAAAAATTTGTTAATTCTTTTCTTCTCATGTAATTTTACCTTTAAATTCGTAATATGTGCCAGCATGTGAGTTAGTAGACAATAAGATGCAATATTAAATGGTACTCCAAGACCCATATCTGCACTTCTTTGATAAAGTTGACATGATAACTCTTTATCATTCACATAAAATTGAACAAGACAGTGACAGGGAGGTAGGGCCATTTGTGAAATATCAGCTGGATTCCATGCAGTCATTATAATTCTTCTGTCATTGGGAGAATATTGTAGTTTCTTTATGACGTCCTTCAATTGATCAATACCTATACAGATAAATCTTTCTATCTATGTACAGGTAATTAAATTTGTATAATTAAGTTTAGGAATTATACTATTGTTTTACCTTGCCCATTATAATCTGCATGCATATCTATATATTTTGCACCAAAATGTCTCCATTGAAATCCATAAACAGGCCCTAAATCTCCTTCTTCCCTATCTGTAAAACCAGAAGAATCTAAAAACACACGTGAGCTGTTTTCATCCCAAATGTGAATACCTTTTTCACTTAACTCTTTTGCATTTGTTGATCCCCTAATAAACCATAACAATTCTTCCACAACGCCTCTCCAAAATACTCGTTTTGTTGTTAATAGTGGGATTATATCTATAATAATTATTTTAATGTCTTATTATAAATAATATATCTTATTATAATGAACTTTATTATAAATAAAACAAAATGATGTTATATGAGAGAATTACAAATGTATGAAATAAAATTACTATGTACTATTAAATTTTCCTATAGGAAATTGATATATTTTTCAGCTAATATTAATTAATTTAATTTTCTTACTGTTTCGTAAATTAAATCGCATCTGAGTCCCGAAAATGGATAATGTGCCTACTCCTGTACGATCGCTTTTCTTTACTCCTTTTTTAATGACTTTATTAATTAAATTTAAATATTGATATTCTTCGTGATCTTCAATATTTTGTAAAAGTGCTGAGGCTGTCGGTAATGAAATACTTTCACTCATGATTCACGACGAAAATTGATATAAAATATACTTAGTACGAAGTATTACAAATAATCTAGGCACGTGGATTTAGAATACTCTATTCGAATACTATATTATGAATTATAATATTATTATAAGTATTATATAATGCTAATTATATATAAATATAAATAAATTTGTATTATATATAAATTATCTGCTTATTATTAATATAAGAATTAGACTACTATGACCTCATACAACCTAATGTATGTTGTACAAAACTTTATGCCGTATAGCCATTTTGTTTGGTATAGTTTATTTACCAAGTTCATTTGTAATTTGTAATAAAAACATTAATTTTATAATATTACATATGCTAAGAAATGAGTAAAAATTAGCTTCAGTTATTTGATAAATTATTATTTTAGTGAAAAAAATTAACGTAATACAGATTTAAAATAATTAAAATATATGATATTAAAATTTCTTAATTTTACATAATTAATTTCACATAATTAATTTTCAAAATAAAAAATATATTATAAAATATTTATATTTTTAATATGTCTTATATATTCTTTTGCAACGAGTTGCATGTTTGAAATCTAAGTACAGATTTGTGGTAATATATTATTATTATATAGGGTGTTTCGTTACGAGTGGAATAATCAGGTAAGAGATAATACCCCATGATAAAATAAATTGAAAAGCAAAAATAAACTTTTTTCATATATAAACTTCATTTTCGAGAAAACTGAGTTTGAAAATTTATCAAGTACACATATACTAAATGTAAATTTCAAGTTGTTGAATTTTTATTTCCATTTGTATTTGTATTTATAAACATGAGCAATTTGCTATTTATTTTATGTTTATTGATATGGAAGCTGTTAAAAATTTTAACTACTATGTTACATACATAATTATACTCTTTTAACTAAATTGTATTATACTATTTGTATAATATAGTGTATTATAAATGTTCGTATTTTTTAATTAGTGGTACAATTGAGCAGGAGATGGTACCTTATGAAAATACCACTAATAACGGAACACCCTGTACGTAAAAAAAAAAAAAAAAAAAAAAAAAAAAAAAAAAAAAAAAAAAAAAAAAAAAAAAAAAAAAAAAAAAAAAAAAAAAAGGAAGAATTATTTATCTTCGATCCATCGGAAAGAATCGATAATTTTTTTCTATACTATAAAAAATACAAGATTATATGTTATTATTACAAGGTTAATTATCATTGTTCATTCGTAGAAGTTGTATTAAATTATTTAACAGATCAGGATGGTATTGGACATGGTAAATCTTTCCGTGTTAAAAATTATTGAACCGTACAGAAAATGGATTATAGAGAATCCACAATTATTATCTGACATGGAAAATACGGTTCAGTATTTACCTTATTTTACAGCTGGTTAGAAATTTTTTTATAACAACACATTGATTTTTTCATTGATATTCATTAAACAAATTATTTCTAGGTCAATTTAATAATTCTACCTTTGTATCAGAGTTATTATATTCATTTTCGAACTTGATAGTGCTATTCAATGATTTATTAATGTGCGGTGGGAAATGTGTGCATTTAAAGTTTTCTCAGTTTGAATCAAAAATCAAAATTTGGCTGACTGTAATAGAATATACAGAAGTTCTTTGTGAAATTTCTGCAAAAAAATTATGGGGACAGACAGGGAGATGGTTTATAATTATTGTCATTCAAATATTTAAGTAAGTAATCTAATATTTATTTACAAATATTAACAGTAAAATTATCAAATCAGTTAAAATGATTGTTTTCAGTTATTTTGTTTTTGAAACTATTGAAAAAATGCAACTACTTTTGATCAAATTATTTTTAAGTTTTATTGATATGGAAACATAATTCCATGTACCTATTCATTTTCATCTTTGTTATTGTTATCTGTATACACTATCTTAAAACACATATTACAGATTGGCAGTTCTAGTATTAAAAGAAGGTTTAGGTAATATTCTTTTTATTATATTTATCAATATATGTAAATGAAATTTTTATAGGACTATGTTAAGACTTTTATTGATTCACTTATATAAGGAACGTGTAATAAAAAGTCCTCCAATACAACCACTTAACAGAGAAAAGTTGAATGACTCACATAATAATCAATTAAAGGAAGGATTTGCATTGAAACGATCTGGCACTATTGTTAGGAGTGTAAGAGGTGCTACTTGTCCATCTATGCGTACTTGGGAACCATTATTTTCCAATGACAATGATGATGATAATTTGAGCAAACCTACATCAGGAAAGAATTTAGCATTAGCTGAGGTAAAAATATATATAAGATCATTTAAATAAAATAGTTATAAAATATTTGTTTTATTAATATTTTGTATTTTATTTTTAGACTCTTTACATTATGAAACCACTATTCCACTTAGGATGTATATCTTTTACTGGTGAAAAATATTGGCCACCATGGTTATTATCACTTACTATTGATTTACTTAGGTAAAAAATCAAATTTATTGAATAATTGAATTAAAATAATTAAATTGTGTAAAATAAAAAATAAATTTCTTTTGCAGTTTAAAACTCATTAATAATGAGGCAGAAAGTATATTGTTTAGCAAAGAAGAAGAGAAAGAATTCTTCAGACGTAGAATTGGTTTACTCCTCTATATATTAAAGTCTCCATTTTATGATAAATATAGTTGTATTAGGATATATGCGATTTTAACTGCACTTTCTACTAAAGTGCCTCTTGCTAAATTTTTAACAGAGCCAATAAAGAAGTACCTACCACATTGGCAAAATACATATTTTTATATGTGGTCAAGTTAGTTTTTTACAGTTATTAAATATTTCAAAGAGTTATTAGTACGTGATATTTTTTGGGATAGGGATTATATGAAAAACAAAGAGAAACTACAAATGCGAAGGAAAATGAATATTTTTATCATAAGTTAAAAATGACTGATTTTGATCGAAAATACTATATTTATTAAAGAACACGATTAGCAAATATTTCTTTATTGTTGATGAATATAAAATAATTTTTACAATTTATTAAAGCATCTAACAATTCATAGAGTTATTATTAATTTACATTCAGTAGAATAATTACAAACACTGTTTTCATCTATGTAGCAAAACTGACAGTTGTCATTCCATTTTTGTGAATACTACATTTTATACGTGTAATTGTTATAGTAAAATATTTCTATAATTTAAAAAATTTTCAAAATATAATTTTAATGTTATCCAATGGATTATATATGTACATACATAATTCATTGTTCATTATGTATATTAGACATTTTTTCCCCACTTTTGATAAATATACTATTATTAAGACATGTATACAAAGTTGCAGAATTTTTGCACAAAGTATTTCCTACTTCTACTATATAAACTTTTTATCCAGATATCGTAGTTTCTTTAAATTGCACCCTACATGTAAACATTATATATTAGCATCTCTAATATATTTAGAAAAATAAAATTTTATTGAAAATTTATTTCGCGTTTAGAGCTATAGTTAATAATTAAATGATCTAATGTATTCATTGCTATTTTGGTTTTACTAATTTTACTAAAATAGTTAAATAATTTTAGTTTTCTTTTTGTTAAAATCTCGAATATCGGGAAATGGTGCAATACCACAGTGTAAATGATAAACTTACTGTTTTGCAATTAACAACAAATCATCAAAATAAAACAAGTTTTATATTACTTTGAGTCGATTTAACATACAGATCCCTGAGCATGTATAAAAGATCCTTAATTACAAAAATAATTTAAATTATACTTCTTTCTGTAGTAATTATTATTAGTCAATAAATACTTAAAAACATGAAGGAATTTCAATCCTAATAATATATTAATAAACGATAAATTATAATATTTTTCGAATAAAATGACCCAATTTTCATACAAGGATTAATTAAAATTAGATTGATATTTTAATTATTCGTCAATATATTCTATTTGAATATAAATGTACACGTTTATTTTTTATATTAACATATCCTTTATAATTTTTTAATTTTTTATTTATAAACCATAAAATCTAATTAGAATCTTATTAATAAAAATTAAATTTCTTGGGTAACTATAAAAAACTGAAATTTTTTTATGTTACATATATAAACATACACGCATAAAACGCATATAATTGTATAAAAGAAAAAGAAAAAAATGTAAGCAGGATCAATGAATATATAAAAGGTTAAAAGAGATATTTCTTTAAAAAATATATTTCCCTGACCAATATATTCTATGAATACTCTTATATTTAAGTTACTAAGTGTTGATGTACCATAAAATGCATAGCAATAATTTGCAAATATATTACATTTTAAAAGAAATACAGCATAGCAGAAAATACAAATATGGCCTTTGGAATTAAATAGTAATTTGCATAAAAAATTACTTATTCACACATTTGGAGTAATGAATTTATAGTTACATCTTTTCTTCCATTATTTGCATCATAGACTGATTTTACTACTTCCTTGTCCATGTTTGGGAACATTTCTGAAATCTAAAAAACTTGCTATATTATAGGAAATAGAAAATTATTTTATTTTTACATTACCTGTTTTAATTCAACTTCAGCATTTGGCATAGAACTGGGAACTACAGGTGGTACTGCAGCTGTAGGTGGTGCTGTATAAACACTAACTGGTGCATATTGTGACATGCCAAACATTGTCGAAGAAGGAACCATCATAATTGGAGGTGCTGGATGGCACTTATTCTATTAAAATATATTGAATAAACTATTAATCAAACTTTAAAAATTCATTAATATTTAACAAATTATATATGATTATGTTATCAAAATTAACATATATTTTTTGATATATTATTGATTATTTTTACCGTGTAACTAAAAACTAAATTTATCACTCCTTCTTGATTGTTTCCTTGTTTTCCACTAAGCATATACCAATCTTCATATGTTTCTCCTTTTTGGAGAACTTGTGATGGAATATCTATATGCCCCCATGCAATTAATTCATCCATTACAAAGGAACATTCATCATAAATTTCTACATATATTTGTGAGACTCCTGGTGGCAAATAACTAAATAATAAAAAGAACAAATAGGTACAATGAGTAAATAGAATTAGTGATATAAACTGTTTAAATTACACACCATTGTATAACTTTGTTCCAATGCGGATTTTTTGCTCCATTTGAACATGTGTGTGTTTCATATACTGCATGACCTACTCTTAATCTCACATAAGGATCCATTCTTGTCATTCCATAGTTCTTCACAAGTTTAGCCTACAGTAAGTATCTTTTTGAAATTATGAATAAAATGTTATTACAAAACATACATTGCTACCTTATAAAACTGAAATGACTCATACATGTACATGAAAGTCATAGAATTACCTGAACAATTGTTATACTAAGTCTACCAACATAAGGCTCGTGCATTGCTGGCATATTTTGCATTTGCAGTTGATGAAGCGCAAGTTTTCCAATCTTAGGAATCCTTGGGGAAGTGGACCAAGAAAAGCCTGGAATATTATCATTCTAAATATTTAAAGAATTATTAAAACTGAATTAAAATAAAAGTAAAATCAGTGTTATTTAATTAGTTGGTAAATAAATCAACACATATTAATATTAATAGTTTAATTTGTTAATTGACAATGATTAAAGAAATTAATTTATAACTTTATAAATGCTTGTTTCAATATCATGCTTTTTTTGAACATTGGAAATAGACTGAATTATTATATCATAATATCATCATTTGCACTTCATCCAAAATGAATTGCAACAATTGCGGCAAAAGTTACATTATTTACCCGTCTTTTCCATTCTTCGTATAAATCTGATCGTCTGTCGGTTTCCATAACAATATTATCCGAAGCTTCACAGGATTAAAAGTTTTTTATTAATATTCGTAATACAATCAACTGCGATATAAGTGAAACCTGTCAAACTACACGTATTTTTTAATGCATCGAAATAATCACAACATACATCTGACACGGTGATGGCACGCCATCTTAAGAGACTCTCAGAACATGCGAATTACGTATGCATTTCAAACGCAAATGCTATTACAAAACTTTTAATTTTAATCTAAAATTATATAACATAAATGACTGTAACAAATATTTATTCTGATATTGTAAGTTGTAATACTTAAAATATAATCGAAATAATAAAATAATTCGATTATAAATAAAAAACACAATTAAGTTTGAAAACGGAACTAAAGAGTGTATATAGTCAATCTATACAAATAAAGAGTAAAAGTAATGTTGCAAAATTTTGAAAATTCTGATTTATTTTAGTAATCATATAAATTCTATTTTATAATTGAAACGTAATTATCTGTGATTCTTCCATTCTTTCATCCTTTCCTTCCTTCTTTTATTCAAAAGAATAATAAATTGGAATTGCATTCAGAACATTCTTGACAGATCGTTCGTCAGTGTTCACTAGTGTGACGTACAGTTCTCTGTTGCTAGGATCCTCCCGAAAAATTCTTTTGTAGATAGGTTGTGCTGGTGATTTCTCTTGATTTCGGATTCTGTATAATTTTTTTCTCCATTTCCTAATTATTTATACGCGTGGTTTGTGGTGGTGAATTGTGGTTCGTGATTAATCTCGAGAGGTTGGAAGAAGCGTAATCAGTTCCCTACCATATTTTCATTGGAACCCGAATTGTTCACGGACCATGTCACATCAAACGGGAATTAAAGGTATTTTTGTTATCTTGTAATATCAATACTATACAGTAATTTTTGTAGAAATTTTTGTGAATTTAGGCTCTTTCAATCTTTTTATGACATTGGGATGATATGACGATCATTTGTTTATTTTAGCGAACGATGCACTTAAAAAGTTATTTGCAAAATGTCGAGATGGAAAAATACGGATCTTGAAAGTTTCTATAGAAAATGGTAAGTTTTTTGTGTATTCATAATGTATATGATTTAATGCAAATTTCACAAATGAAGAAATTTTTTTGTTTCATAGAGGAACTAACACCTGCTGCTTCCTCAAAACCAGTGAACAAGTGGCAAGATGATTATGATAAAATGATCAAACCTTTAATCATTGAGAATCAACCTGCTTATATTCTTTATCGTCTTGATACCAAATCTCCTGATTCTGGTTATGATTGGTTATTTATTTCCTGGTCACCTGATACTGCACCTGTTAGGCAAAAGATGTTATATGCATCAACTAAAGCAACTCTGAAACAAGAATTTGGAACTGCATCTATAAAAGAAGAATTGCATGGTACTGTACCAGAGGATATATCATTAGAGGGTTATCATAAATATAAAAGAAATAATGCTGCACCAGCACCATTAACCACTGCAGAAGAAGAATTAGCAGAACTTAGAAAAAATACAGTTACTACTGATTATAGTGTAGAAACACGGCATCAGACATTGAGTGGTGTTGCTTTCCCTGTGACAGATGAGGCAAAACAAGCAATTACAGAGCTTGGTAAAGGTATACATGAATATGTTCAATTAAAGATTGATTTAGAAGAGGAAAAAATACATTTAGTTATGGCTTGTGATGTTTCATTGGATAAACTACCTACAAAAGTACCATGTGATTCTGCTAGATATCATCTCTATAATTTTAAGCACACACATGAAGGAGATTATATGGAGTGTATAGGTATGTCATAAAAATAAAAATATTAATGTTTTAATCAATAATGTATTTTTATTTATGTTGTAGTTTTTATATATAGCATGCCAGGATATAGTTGCAGTATTAAGGAAAGAATGCTATATTCATCATGTAAAGCACCCCTTCTAGAGCTTATTCAATCACTTGGAGTGATTATAGCAAAAAAAGTAAGTATACAGATAAAAATTCATAGCATAAAAAAGATCTTCTAATTTATTTTACTTTAATTAATTTGTTTTTGCATGAACATCTTAACAGGAACATTTGAAATCGGTAAATCATATTAGAATCTCTATGATTTTTAAATGATTAAATTTTGAATTGTATATTTATTTTAATATATAATAATAAGGAATATAATTTAAGTAAAATTAAAAAAAGATGTAGACAAATATTAATATTAGTGAATATTTTATTTTTAGATGCATTATGTAGTACTTTTTGTTTTTAGTCTTTCCTTCCTATGTGGATTAATGTTGAAATTAAATTTTTTCTTTCTTTTTTTTCTCAAAAATTTGATGAATCCTAGTTGGAAGTAAATAGTGGTGAGGAGTTGGCAGATATGTTGGAAGATCCTCCAACTATAAAAGAAACAGCTACAATAACTCCTGCAACTCCATCAACGCCTTATGCTCCTCCTCAATCTATACCTGAGAAAAAGTCAAAACAGAAGAGATCTTGTATCTTGAGTTAACCGATTCTACGTATTTTGCCTGCCATTTTAAAATGTTTCTCACATGTTATAAAATATTTTAGATGTTTTACACATTGAATATCTTCCTCCATAAATTCGAAATTTGTGATAATATGATATTAATCAATCGAATATGTTATATAGTATAAAGTGCTGTAATTGGTTTCCAATAACTTCAACATTAGCACAGTATAGTTATACAGTTATTCTGAAGTGATTTAAATGGAAAAAAGTTGCATCTTTACAGAGATAAATCTTTTATTAATTAGCGATATATTTATTGATATTTAATAATAATTGGTCAAAGTGATACGTATATCTATGTAGCAATTCAGAGTAGTTCAAACAATGTATTTTTCTAAATTTTAAAGAGCAAAATTGTCATGTTAAGATTTTAACAAAATATCTTTTTGATAACTATAAACTCACAACGTGTAGAATTCTCCATAAGATGTAGTTCTTGTTGATCCAGTACCATAATGTAATGGATAATTGTTTACAAGTACAGAAAATACCATATGATAAAAAAAAAGGAAGTCATATGGTGAGATTTAGTTGCTTGACATTGAAAGTGAAGCCTTCTATTGGATTTTGTATTTTTTTTAATTGCGTTCCAATGTCTAATGAAAAATCTCATAAACATATTTTTTTCTCTACATAGTTCCTTTAATTTACTTGTTTTATAGTTTATATAATTTTTATGCTATTTTTAATATTTACTATGTCAGATATGAAAAATAAACCCAGTGAGTTGACTGTGTGAATTAGTTCCTAGTCCAATAAAAAGTGATATATTGTATTGTTAAGTATTCATCTTTGCTCTATATTAATGCTCTTTACTCTATATTAATAATTTTATTAAGTGAAACTTGAAGGCTTGACTTTCAAATTCATTCAAACACTCAAATAGGAATTAGTGATTATAGAGCTAGAGTGTTTCAAACAAATATCTGTGGTAAAACCTGCATACCTTATGTGATTATTAGAGAGTTAGGGAAAATTCCATGTGCTCTAGTTAGCTGATGCCACTCACCTAACTCTTCTGTGAAATATAAATAAGAAAATATAGCAGATGAGTGATAAATGTGCAAATTGCCACATTAATTTGTGGATATATTTGTGGAGATATATAATGTTCTACGCTATTATAAATAATACAAAACATTAGATTCCACAAATATATGTATGAAGACTGATCTTGGTATGTCCCATTGGTTGTACAATCAAAAAAATTGTATAGTGTTTGAATTTATATAGCTTTCCTAATATACCTCTTCTATACACCTTGCAATTATTTTTTAACTTTCTATTGATTTAATTTTTAATAAAAGAGATAAGGTGTAATCAAATTTATTCTAAATAATAAAGATATATACTATTCCTAAATTTCAATTTATTAACTTAAATCAATTAGTTAATTTCACGGAATTAATTATTATAAGTTATTATTTAAAAAGTATTTGCCTAAAGTATTTCTAGATTTCTTATAAAACATTCCTAATACGAAGTGTATAGCAAATGGGACTATAATCTAATAGTCAGCAAACAAGATATTCGAGAGGCATTCTATTTTTCATGATCTGTATTTTTTTAACTCTCGTAGCTTTTTATAAACTTTTTAAAAATTTTCGTCCAAGACACAAATAAACAACTTATCAAAGAAGTTTGGCCTAATTTTAACAAAGTTAATGATAAAACGAAGTGCGCCAAATTCTTGACATTTATTTGAAAAATTTCTATTATTTTTTATTTGATGCCAAATATATTTTATATATATTTGTATTATAAAAGTTAAGCTCAAAACTTAATATTTTTTTAAAAATGATACAAACTTCTGTATTAATATAATCAAGATTTTTTAATGTTTCATTTTTATATAACTGTAAGAGAATGTTTTTAATTTAAATTTCTTTTTAATGATTTTTTACTTTTATGTATTAAAGAAATAATAGAATTTGGCACATGTCTCTGTATCTACTGTACAAGAAAAAGCAAAGCTTGTCGCAAAGTGCTCAAAAAAATTTTTAAATAATGTGTTCCATATGTAGACATAACGCACACTATAGCCTGGGAATATTTCAATTTACAATATATTGTACCAGGCCTATTCTGTAAGTTTTTAGTATAATTTCGTTTCCAACCTGTTAGTACATAATTATAGATTCATTATGATCAAATAAATTGTATATCTTGCCAATACTAAACATGCTACAAATAATAAAGCATTATGCAATTTAATCTTACAATTTGTTGTGTTTTGATTTTCAACAAGGTAACATGTAACAATTCTTTTTATCATGATTTATCCACACAGAATTTAATAGGTTTCTAAGGAGCGCACAGTGAATCAGGCGTTGAATGGGTATGTAACTACAGTTAAGAATTTAAGATATGTTTAAGATATCCAGCTTACAGAATAGGCCTATAAAGTTAGATTTTTTCTTTTATTTTTCATTTTTTCCGTTTTCTTTTACATTTCTTTTTTACCAAGAGAATCATATGTTTCTAGTTTTTAATGCAACATAATAATTCTCTTTTAAAATATGTTGATCATATAGCTTGAAATAGACGATGGAAGAGAACTAACTGAAGACTTTTTACAAGAGGAATTACATCCAAAGATCAATTTACATCGGCCAAAATTCGCGAAACCTAAGGGTCCACCAGGCAGAGGGGCAAAACGTTTAACCAAGGTTCAAGATTTAGGAACTTCGGAACAAGAGATTTAAAGAAATGATATTTTTCAAATTTGTTGAGTTAACAAACTAAGGAAAAAAGATATATATAT